>NW_026040046.1:2185000-2485000 GCF_023375975.1 Astyanax mexicanus | reverse complement strand
CTTTTGGGGTTTACTGATTCATGAAGCACATGGGTTAACTTATGTTGCAAGGGTGGAAGTTAGGAGACATAAAACACAGTGGTGCACCATTTCATTAGTGCATGCAAAAATCGTTTGGACAAAAAAAAGGTTGATAGTGAAATGTACATGTTAGTTGTAATTAATTAACTTTCCTGGTGTCCAATCAAGTGAAAAGATGCACATTCTTTTGCCAAATTTTTGTGTAAATTTGATGACTTCCAACCTCAGACAGAGAGAAAAGAAAAAGAGTTTGTGGAAAAGACAGTGAAATTAATTTAGATTTGCCAGCACAAAGGCCTGAATTGGATAACAGCACTTCCATTGGTGCTAGTGGTTTGTTGCTTAAGTGAGCTGCCTCATCTACATATGACATCTTATGAGTTTATTTTTTTTAAACAAATGCCAGCGCCTTGTTTGCATCCAAAGGAAAGGATCTAAGATGTTTTTCGGGGCGCAAATTGTTTTGAGCCAAAAATATTAGCGTCCCAAATTTTGTGAAGCCAACATTTTTTTGGGTCTAACATTTTTTTGGTGACAAAGTTTTTTCGGGTCCAAAATTTTTTTTGGTAACAAATTTTTTTTTGGGTCCCAAAATTTTTTGAGCCAAATTTTTTTTAGTAACAAACTTTTTTTGGTGTCCCAAATTTTTTTGAGACAACATTTTTCCGGGTCTAACAATTTTTTGGTGACGAAGTTTTTTCGGGTCCCAAAATTTTTCGGATCCCATTTTATTTTTTGGTGACGAAGTTTTTTCGTGTCCAAAAATGTTTTAGTGACAAAGTTTTTTCGTGCCCAAAAATGTTTTCAGCCAAAATTTTTTCGTGTCCAAAATTTTTTTAGTGACAAAGTTTTTTCGGATACCAACAATTTTTGAGCCAATTTTTTTTTTTGTGATTAACTTTTTCAGGTCCAAAATTTTTTTGGTGATGAAGTTGTTCGGGTCCTAAAAGTTTTTGAGCCAAAATATTTTCTGGTCCCAAAATTTTGTTGGCGATTTTTTTTTCAGATCCAAAATTTTTTTGGTGACGAAGTTTTTTCGGGTCTAACATTTTTTTGAGCCAAAATCTTTTTGGTAACAAAGTTTTTTTGGGTCCCAAAATTTTTTGAGCCAAATTATTTTCGGGTCCAAAAATTTATTTGGTGATGAAGATTTTTCGGGTCTAACATTTGTTTGGTGACGAAGTTTTTTCGGGTGCCACATTTTTTGGTGATGAAGTTGTTTCGGGTCTCAAAAGTTTTTGAGCCAAAATTTTTTCGGGTCCAAAATTTTTTTAGTTCGGTTTTCAAAATATATTGAGCCAAAATGTTTTCGGGTCCAAAAGTTGTTTGTTTACAAAGTTTTTTCGGGTCCCAAAATATTTTTGGTGACGAAGTTTTTTCGGGTGCAAAAATTTTTTAGAAACAAAGTTTTGTTCGGGAATTTTTTTTGGTAACAAATTTTCTTTTGGGTCCCAAAATTTTTTGAGCCAAAATTTTTTAGTGACAGTTTTTTCGGGTATCAAAATGTTTTTGGTGACAAAGTTTTTTTCGGGTCTCAATATTTTTTCGGGTCCAAATTTGTTTTGGTAACGAACTTTTTTCGGGTCCAAATTTTTTTAGTGACGAAAATTTTCGGGTCCCAAAAAATTTTAAACCAAAACTTTTTTGGGTCCAATTTATTTTTGGTAATGAAGTTTGTTCGGGTCCCAACATTTTTGAGCCATAATTTCTTTAGCAACAAAGTTTTTTTGGGTCCCAAAATTTTTTTAGTGACAGTTTTTTCGGGTACAAAAACAAGTTTTTTCAGGTCCCAACATTATTGAGCAAAATTTTTTTCGGATCCAAACTTTTTTTGGTGACGAAGTTTTTCGGGTCCCAAATGTTTTTGAGACAAAATTTTTTCGGGTCCAAACTTTTTTTGGTGACGAAGTTTTTCGGGTTCCAAAGGTTTTTGAGCTAAAATGTTTTCTGGTCCCAAAATTGTTTTGTTGACAAACTTTTTTCAGGTACCAAAATTTATTTGGTGACGAAGTTTTTTCGGGTACCAAAATGTTTTGAGCCAAAAAGTTTTTGGGTCCCAAAATTGTTTTGTTGACAAATTTTTTTCTGGTCCCAAAATTTTTTCGGGTCCAAAATTTTTTGAGCCAAAATTTTTTTGGGACCCAAAATTCTTTGAGCCAAAATTTTTTTTAGTAACAAAATTTTTTTTGGGTCCCAAATTTTTTTTAGTGTCACAGTTTTTTCGGGTACAAAAACGTTTTTGGTGACCAAGTTTTTTCAGGTCCCAACATTATTGAGCCAAAAAATTTTCGGTCCCCAAAATCTTTTGGTGACAAAGTTTATTCGTGTCGCAAATTTTTTTGAGCAAAAATTTTTTCGGGTCCAAAAATTTATTTGGTGACGAAGTTTTTCGGGTCCCAAAAGTTTTTGAGCCAAAATGTTTTCTGATCCCAAATTTTTTTTCAGATCCAAAAGTTTTTTGGTGACGAAGTTTTTTCGGGTCTAACATTTTTTGAGCCAAAATTTTTGATGACAATGACAAACTTTTTTCAGGTACCAAAATGTTTTTGGTGACGAAGTTTTTTCGGGTACCAAAATGTTTTGAGCCAAAAATGTTTTGGGTTCCAAAATTGTTTTGTTGACAATTTTTTTTCTGGTCCCAAAATTTTTTAGTGACAGTTTTTTGGGTACCAAAACGTTTTTGGTGACGAAGTTTAGTCGAATCCCAAAATTTTTTCGGGTCCAAATTATTTTTGGTGACAAAATTTTTTCGGGTCCAAACTTTTTTTGGTAATGAACTTTGTTCGGGTCACAAAATATTTGAGCCAAATTTTTTTTAGTAACAAACTTTTTTTCGTGTCCCAAATTTTTTTGAGCCAACATTTTTTCGGGTCTAACAATTTTTTGGTGACGAAGTTTTTTCAGGTCCCAAAATTTTTCGGGTACCAAAATTTTTTGAGCCAAATTTTTTTTTGTGATGAACTTTTTTCGGGTGCCAAAATCTTTTAGTGACAAAGTTTTCTTCGGATACCAACATTTTTTTTGGTGACGAAGTTTTTTCAGATACCAACATTTTTTGAGCCAATTTTTTTGTGATGAACTTTTTTCAGGTCCCAAATTTTTTTTGGTGACGAAGTTTTTCGGGTCCCAAAAGTTTTTGAGCCAAAATGTTTTCTGGTCGCAAAATTGTTTTGTTGACAAATTTTTTTCTGATTCCAAATTTTTTTCAGGTCCCAAATTTTTTTTGGTGACGAAGTTTTTCGGGTCCCAAATTTTTTTGAGCCAAACTTTTTTCGGGTCCCAAACTTTTTTGAGCCAAATTTTTTTCGGGTCCCAAAAGTTTATTAGCCAAATTTTTTTTAGTGCTGAACATTTTTCGGGTCCCAAATTGTCTTGATCCAACATTTTTTTGGTGACGAAGTATTTTCGGGTACCAAACTTTTTTGAGCCAACATTTTTTCAGGTCCCAAAATTTTTTCGGGGTCCAAAATTTTTTGAGCCAAAATTTTTTTGGGTCCAAAAACTCTTCAGTGACGAAGTTTTTTCAGGTCCCAAAAGTTTTTAGGCAAACTTTTTTCAGGTCAAAATTTTTTCTAGTGGCGAACTAATTTCGGGTCCCAAATTTTTTTAATGCAAAATGTATTTAGTGATGAACTATATTCGGGTCCCAAATTTTTTTGAGTCAAAATTTTTTCGGATCCCAAATTTTTTTGATCCAAATTTTTTTCGGATCCCAAATTTTTTTGATCCAAATTTTTTTCGGATCCCAAATTTTTTTGATCCAAATTTTTTTCGGGTCCCAAAATTTTTTCGGGTTAAAATTTTTTTGAGCCAAAGTTTTTTCGGTTCCAAAATTTCTTTAGTGACGAAGTTTGTTCAGGTCCAAAACGTTTTTGAGCCAAAATTTTTTCGGGGTCCAAATTTTCTTAAGCCAAAATTTTTTCAGGTCCAAAATTTCTTTAGTGACGAAGTTTTTTCAGGTCCCAAAAGTTTTTGAGCCAAAAATATTCGGGTCCAAAATGAAAATTATTTATTATTTCCGAAATTATTTCGGGTCCCAAAATTTTTTTCAGGTCTCATTTTTTTTTGGTGACAAAGTTTTTTCAGGTCCCAAAAGTTTTTGAGCCAAAAAATTTCGAGTCCAAAATATTGTTGGTGATGAAGTTGTTTCGGGTCTAACAATTTTTTGGTCACAAAGTTTTTTCGGGTCCCAAAATATTGTTGGTGACAAAATTATTTCGGGTCCCAACATTCTTTTTAAGGTCTCATTTTTTTTTGTGACAGTTTTTTCAGGTCCCAAAATTTTTTAGTGACGAAGTTTTTTCAGGTCCAAAAATATTGTTGGTGACAAAATTATTTCGGGTCCCAAAATTTTTTTCAGGTCTCATTTTTTTTTTGGTGACAGTTTTTTCGGGTCCCAAAATTTTTTAGTGACAAAGTTTTTTCAGGTCCCAAAATATTGTTGGTGACGAAATTATTTCGGGTCCCAAAATTTTTTAGAGACGAAGTTTTTTCGGGGACTAAAATATTTTGAGGCAAAAATTTTTCGGGTCCAAAATTGTATTGGTGACGAAGTTTTTTGGGTCCCAAATGTTTTGGAGCCAAAACTTTTTCGGGTCCCAAAATTTTTTCAGGTTAAAAATTTTTTGAGCAAAAATTTTTTCGGTTCCAAAATTTCTTTAGTGTCAAAGTTTTTTCGGGTCTAACAGTATTTTAGTGACGAAGTTTTTTCGTGTGCCAAATTTTTTGGTGACAAAGTTTTTTAGGGTCCCAAAAGTTTATTAGCCGATTTTTTTTTTAGTGATGAACTTTTTTGGGGTCCCAAATATTTTTGATCCAAAATTTTGCGGGTCCAAAATTTTTTGGGTGAAGAACTTTTTCAGGTACCAAACTTTTTTGAGCCAAAATATTTTCGGGTCCCAAAATGTTTTCGGGGTCCAAAATTTTTTGAGCTAAAATCTTTTCGGGTCCAAAATTTCTTTAGTGACGAAATTTTTTCAGGTCCCTAAAGTTTTTGAGCCAAACATTTTCGGGTCCAAAATATTGTTGGTGACGAAGTTGTATCGGGTCTAACAATTTTTTAGGGGCGAAGTTTTTTCGGGGACCAAAATTTTTTGAGGCAAAGTTTTTTCGGGTCCCAAAATATTGTTGGTGATGAAATTATTTCGAGTACCAAAATTTTTTGGGTCCAAAAATTTTTTAGTGACGAAGTTTTTTCGGGGACCAACATTTTTTGAGGCAAAATGTTTTCGGGTCCAGAATTTTTTTGGTGACAAGGTTTTTTCAGGTCCCAAAAGTTTTTGAGCCAAACAATTTCGGGTCCAAAATATTGTTGGTGATGAAGTTGTTTCGGGTCTAACAATATTTTGGTCACGAAGTTTTTTCGGGTCCCAAAATTTTTTTAGTGACGAAGTTTTTTCGGGTCCCAAAATTTTTTGAGGTAAAATTTTTTGGTGTCCAAAATTTTTTTGGCGACGAAGTTTTTCGGGTCCCAAATGTTTTGGAGCCAAAATTTTTTCGGGTCCCAAATTTTTTTTTTCGGATTAAAAAGTTTTTGAGCAAAAATTTTTTCGGTTCCAAAATTTCTTCAGTGACGAAGTTTTTCAGGTCCCAAAATTTTCGGGGACCAAAATTTTTTGGGGCAAAATTTTTTCGGGTCCAAAATTTTTTTACTGACAAAGTTTTTTCAGGTCCCAAAAGTTTTTGAGCCACAAAATGTCGGGTCCAAAATATTGTTGGTGATGAAGTTGTTTCGGGTCTAACAATTTTTTGGTCACGAAGTTTTTTCGGGTCCCAAAAATTTTTAGTAACGAAGTTTTTTCAGGTCCCAAAATATTGTTGGTGATGAAATTATTTCGGGGACCAAAATTTTTTAAGGCAAAATTTTTTCAGGTCCCAATTTTTTTTTTAGCCAAACTATTTTTAGTGCTGAACATTTTTCGGGTCCCAAATTTCTTTAATCCAAAATTTTTCTGGTGACAAAGTATTTTCGGGTACCAAACTTTTTTGAGCCAAAATTTTTTCGGGTCCCAAAATTTTTTCGGGTCCCAAATTTTTTTGAGCCAAATTTTTTTCTGGTCACAAAATTTTTTCAGGGTCCAAAATTTTTTGAGCCAAAATTTCTTTAGTTATGAAGTTTTTTCAGGTCCCAAAAGTTTTTGAGGCAAAAATGTTTCGGGTCCAAAATATTGTTGGGGACGAAGTATTTTCGGGTCTAACATTTTTTTGGTGAAGAAGTTTTGTCAGGTACCAAACTTTTTGAGCCAAAATATTTTTGTGTCCCAAAATGTTTTCGGGGTCCAAAATTTTTTGAGCTAAAATTTTTTCGGGTCCAAAATTTCTTTAGTGACGAAATTTTTTCAGGTCCCTAAAGTTTTTGAGCCAAACATTTTCGGGTCCAAAATATTGTTGGTGACGAAGTTGTTTCGGGTCTAACAATTTTTTAGTGGCGAAGTTTTTTTCGGGGACCAAAATTTTTTGAGGCAAAATTTTTTCGGGTCCAAAATTTTTTTGGTGACGAAATTTTTCAGGTCCTAAATGTTTTGGAGCCAAAATTTCTTCGGGTCCCAAAATTTTTTCAGGTTAAAAATTTTTTGAGCCAAAATTTTTTCGGTTCCAAAATTTCTTTAGTGTCGAAGTTTTTTCGGGTCTAACAGTATTTTAGTGACGAAGTTTTTTCGTGTCCCAAAAGTTTATTAGCCGATTTTTTTTTAGTGATTAACTTTTTTCGGGTCCCAAATATTTTTGATCCAAAATTTGGCGGGTCCAAAATTTTTTTGGTGACGAAGTTTTTCGGGTCCCAAAGGTTTTTGAGCCAAAATGTTTTCTGGTCCCAAAATTGTTTTGTTGACAAATTTTTTTCGGGTCCAAAATTTTTTTGGCGACGAACTTTTTTCAGGTACCAAAATTTATGTGGTGACGAAGTTTTTTCGGGTACCAAAATGTTTTGAGCCAAAAATTTTTTGGGTCCCAAAATTGTTTTGTTGACAAATTTTTTTCTGGTCCCAAAATTTTTTCGGGTCCAAAATGTTTTGAGCCAAAATTTTTTCGGGTCCCAAAATTGTTTTGTTGACAAATTTTTTTCTGGTCCCAACATTTTTTCGGGTCCAAAATTTTTTGAGCCAAAATTTTTTCGGGTCCCAAAATTCTTTGAGCCAAAATTTTTTCGGGTGCAAAATTTTTTTGGTGATGAAGTTTTTTCGGGTACCAAACTTTTGTGAGCCAAAATTTGTTCGGGTCCCAAAATTTTTTGAGCCCAAATTTTTTTGGTCACAAAGTTTTTTCGGGCACCAAACATTTTTGAGTCTAAATTTTTTCGGGTCCCAAAATGTTTTTGGGTCCCAAAATTTTTTTGGGTCAAAAATTTTTTGAGCCTAAATTTTTTCGGTTCCAAAATTTCTTTAGTGACGAAGTTTTTTCAGGTCCAAAAAGTTTTTAGCCAAAATTTTTTTGGGGTCCAAAATTTTTTGAGCCACAATCTTTTCGGGTCCAAACTTTCTTTAGTGACGAAGTTTTTCAGGTCCCAAAAGTTTTTGAGCTAAAAATTTTCTGGTCCAAAATATTGTTGGTGAAGAAGTTGTTTCGGGTCTAACAATTTTTTGGTTACAAAGTTTTTTCAGGTCCCAAAATACTGTTGGTGACGAAATTATTTCGGGTCCCAAAATTTTTTGTGTTAAAAATTTTTTTTGTGACGAAGTTTTTTTGGGGACCAAATGTTTTTGAGCCAAAATTTTTCGGGTCTAAAATTTATTTGGTGACAAAGTTTTTTCAGGTCTAACAGTATTTTAGTGACAAAGTTTTTTCTTGTGCCAAATTTTTTGGTGACAAAGTTTTTTCGGGTCCCAAAAGTTTATAAGCCGAATTTTTTTTAGTGATGAACTTTTTTCGGGTCCCAAATATTTTTGATCCAAAATTTTGCGGGTCCAAAATTTTTTTTGTAAAGAAGTTTTTCAGGTACCAAATTTTTTTGAGCCAAAAATTTTCGGGTCCAAAATATTGTTGGTGACGAAGTTGTTTCGGGTCTAACAATTTTTTGGTTACGAAGTTTTTTCGGGTCCCGAAATATTGTTGGTGACGAAATTATTTCAGGTCCCAAAATTTCTTTCAGGTCTCATTTTTTTTTGGTGACAAAGTTTTTTCGGTTCCCAAAAGTTTTTGAGCCAAAGTTTTTTCGGGCCCAAATTGATTCGAGGCAAAATTTTTTCGGGTCCAAATTTTTTTTGTGATGAAGTTTTTTCAGGTCTAACAGTTTTTTGGTGAGGAAGTTTGTTTGATTGCCAAATGTTTTGGTGACAAAGTTTTTTCGGGTCCCAAGTTTTTGAGCCAAAATTTTTTTAGTGATGAACTTTTTTCGGGTCCCAAAATTCATTTGGTGACGAAGTTTTTTCGGGTACCAAATTTTTTTGAGCCAAAATTTTTTTCGGGTATAAAAAATGTTTTCGTGACGATGTTATTTCAGGTCCCAAAATTTTTTCAGGTCCCATTTTAGCTGGTGACCAAGTTTTTTGGGGTCCCAAATTTTTTTGAGGCAAAATTTTTTCGGGTCCAAAATATTTTTGGTGACGAAGTTTTTTGGGTCCAAAATTTTTTTCGTGACGATGTTTTTTCAGGTCCCAAAATTTTTTCAGGTCCTATTTTTAGTTGGTGACGAAGTTTTTTGGGGTCCCAAATTTTTGTTCGGGTCCCAAATTTTTTTTTAAAACTAGTTAAACCTAAAAACATTTCAGAAGACCTAATTATGACCAAAACTAAATGCTATTTACGTCACAAGACTATGACTAAAACTAAATAAAAAATGTTGTCAAAAATTTAACACTAGACCACTGTGAATGCATAATGAGGATGGTCACTCCCAAGGTTTCTTCTTCCTCCAGTTCTAAAGGGAGTTTTGGGAGTTCTGTATTATTTGTTCGGTCTGTTGTCTTTTTTGTGCATCGTACATAGTGTTGTGTAACTGTGTAAATTGCACTCATATCTTGTTTTCAGCATTTCAGTGGTTGTGTTCTTATGTGTGTTGAAAACATCCTTTCCCTTCAGAAAGTAGTTTTAAAGCAGTAACACATATTATCACTGTGTAAATGCATTAAAATCTTGTTTTCAACATTTCTTAAGTGTTTGGGGTCATTTGTGTGTTGAAAATAGCAAATGCTTTCTTTGAAGGTTTCAGAATGAGAAAAGCGTTTTGTGCATAGTTTTATGCTGCATTACGTGTTGATTAAAACTGAAAACTTCTCTTTCGTTTCGAAATGATGTAAAACATAATATAACATCTCACTCTTTATAGAGAAACTGTATCAAAGTGTTGTTTTGAACGGAAAACTTTTCTTTTGTTCTGAAATGAGATTTTAAGACGTAAAACATAATATAACTGTGTAAAATGCACTAACGTTTTGTTTTCAACATTTCTAAAGCGTTTAGGTTCATTTTTGTGTTAAACAGAGTAAAGGCTGTCTTTAGAGGTTTCAGATGGAGAAAAGCGTTTTGCAGGTAGTTCAGAGCTCCTCTCTCACTCCTTGCAGACAAAAACTGTACAAAGTGTTGTTTTGAACTGAAAACTTCTATTTCGTTCCGAAATGAGATTCTTACGAAGTAAAACATATTCTGACTGTTTAATATGCACTAACATCTTGTTCTTAACATTTCTTACGTGTCTGGGTTCATTTGTGTGATGAATGTAGTGAAGGCTCACTGGTGTTATATGTAATCTGAAGAAAATCTTAATGTCCAAGTCTCTCTCACATTTATGGATCATGTTATTCAAGACTAAATTATGTTGACTCTGAGAAAGTATAAATGAGTAGAAATTGGGATATGAAATTAGATATATCCAGCTCAGATGATAGTTTAAATTTAGAGTTAATGTAGTGGTGAATTTGCAAGAAAGCATAGTAATCTCGCTTAGAAAAGCCAAACTTTTGTTGCAATTATTATTTTGAGTCAAATCTCCTATCGCCTGCATTCCCTTGGCATGCCAATAACCAAAAGGCAGGGATAGGCCGAATAGGAATTGCCGTATAGGCATTAGATCATTGTCGGATCACTCACCTATTAGTATTACTATCTGCTCACCCTATAGAGAGCCCTCTGGTAGACACTGGTGCTTAAATCCAGCGTTATTGCGCAACCCTCAACTTATTCATTACCTTACTGAACAATGGAAATTCTTTATTTCAACCAATAGGACTAATAAAATTAGTTCATCTGTGCTCTGGGAGTATGCAAAAGCTTATATCAGGGGTGTAATTATATCATATACATCTGCCCAAAAAAGCCATTAAGAAACAGCTAGAGAAAATCCTAAAAATGGAAGGGAAACATCACCCCCTAAATCCCTAAACTCAGTCCAGCCTGCTCAACTTCAGACCAACTTCTAACTAAAAAAGTTGAAATTTCTATTTTTTTTTTTTTGCCAGACATAGACTGTTTGAATCTGGAAACAAACCTGGGTGTCTTCTTGATTGTTTGGCTAGGGGAGACAGGAGGCTGACCCAATAACTTAAATAATAATATTTCAAAAGATGAAACAGAGTTGCACCATTACTGAAATAAACAAATAAACAAAATAATGAAAGACTTTTATCAGAAAATATATTTATCAGAATGTCATTCTGCAAAAGAAAATATTGGACATTTTTTAAACAGAGTGGCTCTCCCTCTCTTTTCTTCTAGCTAGGGGTTCAAGGCAGGGCTGCCCCTTTTATCCCATTGTTATTCTCCTTAGCTATAGAGAAGCTTGCAGAGTCTATCAGACAACATGAAAATCAATTGTTATTATATGCAGATGACGTATTATTGTTCCTGTCATCCCCAGAAATATCAGTGACTGCTGGGCAAAATCAATAATAAATTAAATTAGCTCAGTTTCTGGATATGAAAATAATCTGAACAAATCAAAGGCAATGCCACTGGGTAGGTTATACATGGAATCATTAGTAAATTTTCCATTCAAATGGGAATAAAAATCTCAACAAACCTTGATCAACTTTGGAAATTTAATTGCCTAAAAATACCTAAACGAATAGCTCAAGACATAGAGAGAACTATAGTCAGTTTCATATGACATGGCAAAAAATCTTGACTGCAATAAAAAAAATTCTACAGAGACCAACTGAGACAGGTATTATAATATCATAATATTTAATAATATTACTATAATATTTTATAATATTTTATTTTATAACTGAGCCTGTCATGGTTCTTTTTGGATTTTGCTGACTCTATGCAAAATATTAAGTGATGCAAAAAAAATAAAAATCAATGCGTGAGGATGTCATATGACTGTGAGAAAAAGTATAATCTCTTCCTTTGACATTTAATGTCCTCCAAATATCAAATAATTCCAAATCTTTGCTAAATTTAGTCAGTTTAATAGTTTATGTGAAATATCTAGGGGAAAGTTGGTCAATACTGTGTTTTTTGTTAAACAATCACCACCTAATAATGCAAGAGGGCATGAGACTAATACTGTGGGGGCATAAATACAGCCAATCAGTATCTCTTCCCCGTATAGACATCCTGAGACCATGACATCCCAAAGTTTTACCTAATTTCTATTATAGTTTCCTTATTCGATGCCCCTCAAGGTCCTCTACTTTATGCTGAGATCTCACAAAAGAACAAAAGTTCTACACAGAAAAGTTCAGAGGAAGATACAGAGGCCTAGCAAGGCCATCAATGGGACCGGTAAACCCTTATTGGGGGCCCAGAACCAGGGTGCCCAGAAGACTCAAGAGAGGGGTGTCAAATGGTAGCATCAAGACAAGAGAAGAGGCCAACAATAAAGGCAAAAGTGAATAAGCGACCATTGTAGGTATTGGTGGAGAGTGGAACTGCTGTCACTGCTTACACAAATGAAAAAAAGCAGTGCCATCTGGAGCAGTGTCAATCAACAGTTTATCAAAATACTGGTCAATGCTCAAGGACATGAACAACTACCAACAACAGTGCCTTAAAAAAAGACGGCATGCTGCAAAGAGTGCCAGACTGTCTCTGGTCTCGACATAGTACTGACACTGGACTGGAACTTTATCCAGAATGAAGCCTCCATGAAGGAATCAGTATCCACTGAAAAAAGAATCAGTTCAAGGAATAAAACCACAAATTGAAAGTCTTCTGAAGGCAAATGTTCTGAAAATAACACAGAATCCTCACTGTAACACCAGTAAAGAAACCTGCTGGCTCATATCGCTTGGTGCATGATTTATGAGCAACAAATGCCACAAGGATACATAATTATTTTGACAGGGGTAGGTCAGAGACAAACATGCACAGTTCATTACAATGTTGCTGTTATGATATTCTGTAAAATATATAAACAAGTATGATTTGGACTTTTTGGGGTTTACTGATTCATGAAGCACATGGGTTAACTTATGTTGCAAGGGTGGAAGTTAGGAGACAAAAAAACAGGGGTGCACCTTATCATTAGTGCATGCAAAAATCGTTTGGACAAAAAAAAGGTTGATAGTGAAATGTACATGTTAGTTGTAATTAATTAACTTTCCTGGTGTCCAATCAAGTGAAAGGATGCACATTCTTTTGCCAAATTTTTGTGTAGAGAGGTCATAAGCACGTGATGACTTCCAGATCGTATAACGTCAGACAATGGAAAAGAGTTTGTGGAAAAAAGACAGTGAAATAAATTTACCAGCACAAAGGCCTGAATTGTATAACAGCACTTCCATTGGTGCTAGTGGTTTGTTGCTTAAGTGAGTTGCCTCCTCTACATATGACATCTTATGAGTTTATTTTTTTTTTTAAACAAATGCCAGCACCTTGTTTGCATACAAGGGGAAAGGGTCCAAGATGTTTTTTCGGGTCGCAAATTGTTTTGAGCCAAAATTTTAGCGTCCCAAATTTTGTTGAGCCAACATTTTTTTGAGTCTAACATTTTTTTGGTGACAAAGTTTTTTCGGGTCCAAAATTTTTTTTGGTAACAAATTTTTTTTTGGGTCCCAAAATTTTTTGAGCCAAAATTTTTTAGTGACAGTTTTTCGGGTACCAAAATGTTTTTGGTGACAAAGTTTTTTCGGGTCTCAATATTTTTTCGGGTCCAAAATGTTTTCTGGTCCCAAAATTTTTTTGTTGACGAATTTTTTTCTCGTCCTAAAATTTTTTCGGGTCCAAAATTTTTTAGTGACACAGTTTTTTCGGGTACCAAAACGTTTTTGGTGACAAAGTTTTTTTGGTTCCCAAAATTTTTTGAGCCAAAATTTTTTTGGGTCCAAAATTTTTTAGTGACAGTTTTTTCGGGTCCCAAAAGTTTTTGAGCCAAAATTTTTTCGGGTCCAAATTTTTCTAGTGGCGAACTAATTTCGGGTCCCAAATTTTTTTTAGGCAAAATGTTGAACTGTTGAATAGTGATGAACTATTTTTGGGTACCAACATTTTTTTGGAGACAAAGTTTTTTTCGAGTGCCAAATTTTTTTGAGCCAAAATTTTTTCGGGTCCCAAAATTGTTTTGAGCCAAAAATTTTTAGGTCTAATAATTTTTTTAGTGACTAAGTTTTTTCGGGTCCCAAATTGTTTTAAGCCAAAATGTTTTTAGTGATGAACTTTTTTCGGGTCCCAAATTTTTTGGGGCCAAAATTTTTTCGGGTCCCAAATTTTTTGAGTCAAATTTTTTTTTGGGTCCCAAAATTATTTGAGTCAAAATTTTTTAGGTCTAACATTTAATTTAGTGATGAACTTTTTTTGGGTCGCAAAATGTTTTGAGACAAAATTTTTTCGCGTCCAAAAGTTTTTTGGTAACAAAGTTTTATCGGGTCCCAAAATTTTTTAAGCTAAAATTTGTTCGGATCCCAAAATTTCTTTGTTGATGAATTTTTGTTTGGTCCCAAAATTTTTTCTGGTCCCAAAATTTCTTTGTTGATGAATTTTATTTTGAGCCAAAATTTTTTCAGATCCAAAATTTTTTTGTGACAGTGTTTTCGGGTACCAAATTTTTTGAGCCAAAACTTTGTCGGGTCCCAAATTTTGTTTGAGGCAAAATTTTTTCGGGTCCAAAATTTTTTAAGTGACAAAGTTTTTTCAGGTCACAACATTTTTTTAGCGAATTTTTTTTCAGGTCCCAAAATCTTTTCAGGTCCAAAAGTTGTTTGGTGACAAAGTTTTTTCGGGTCCCAAATTTTTTTGAGCCAAAATTTTTCGGGTCCCAAAATTTTTTGAGCCCAAATTTTTTCAGGTCGCAAAAGTGTTTGAGCCAAAACTTTTTCGGGTCCAAAAGTTTTTAAGTCAAAATTTGTTCAGATCCCAAAATTCCTTTGTTGATGATTTTTTTTGGTCCCAAAATTTATTTGGGTCCCAAACCTTCTTTGTTGAAGAATAATTTTTTCGGATCCAAAATTTTTTTAGTGACAGTTTTTTCGGGTACCAAAACGTTTTTGGTGTCAAAGTTTTTTCGGGTCCCAAATTTTTTTGAGCCAAAATTTTTTTGGGCCCAAAATTTTCTTTAGTGACGAAGCTTTTTCGGGTCGCAAAATTTTTTGAGCCAAAACTTTTTCAGGTCCAAAATTTTTTTAGTGAAGAAGTTTTTTCGGGTCCCAAATTTTTTTTAGCCAAAATTTTTTTCGGGTCCCAAAATTATTTGAGCCAAAAAATTTTTAGTTAAAACTTTTTCAGGTACCAAAGTTTTTTTCGGTGATGAAGTTTTTTCGGGTCCCAAAACTTCTTTAATGACAAAGTTTTTTTCGGATCCAATATTTTTGGTAACAAAGTTTTTTCGGGTCCCAAAATTTTTTGAGCCAAAATTTTTTCGGTGACAAAGCTTTTTCGGGGACCAAATTTTTTTGAGTAAATATATTTTTAATTATAAAGTTTTTTCGAGTCCTAAATATTTTTGTGAACAAGGTATTTTCCAGTCCAACGTTTTTTTGGTAACAAAGCTTTTTCGGGTCTCAAAATCTTTTGAGCCGAAATGAGTTTGGGTCCAAAAGTTGTTAGGAGACAAATTTTTTTCGGGTCCCAAAATCTTTTTGGTGACGAAGTTTTTTTGGGTCCCAAAATGTTTTGAGCTAAAACTTTTTTCGGGTCCAAAATTTCTTTAATTACGAAGTTTTTTCGGGTCCAAACTTTTTTTGGTGACAAAGTTTTTTCGAGTCCTAAATATTTTTGGTAACAAAGTTTTTTCCGGTCCAACGTTTTTTTGGAGATAAATTTTTTTCGGATCCCAAATTTTTTTGGTGACGATGTTTTTTCGGGTCCCAAAATATTAAGAGCCAAATATTTTTCGGCTCCAAAATATTTTTTATGACGAAGTTATTTCGGTTCCCAAATTTTTTTGGTGACGAAGTTTTTTCGGGTCCAACATTTTTTGAGCTAAAATTTTTTAGGTCTAACATTTTTTTGGTGACAAAGTTTTTTTGGGTGCCAAATTTTTGGTGACAAAGTTTTTTCGGGTCCCAACATTTTTTGAGCCAAAATTTTTTCGGGTCCAAATTTTTTTTAGTGATGAAGTTTTGGTCCGAAAATTTGGGACCTGAAAAAACTTCGTCACTAAATAATTTTGGCTATAAAAAAAATTTGGACCCCAAAAAACTCTATTACCACGTTTTTAGGTTAGGGGATTGTGAAGCCATGCACCTTTTTGTTTAATATGTAATTCCTTATGTGATAATTAATAGTTTTCATGGTTTTAATATTAAGCTACAATGTAGAAAATAAATTAAATAAAAAAAAAAACATTGAATGAGACGTCCAAAGTTTTGACTGGTACTTATGTATTTGCAATAGAGTTTGCCCAGATGAACAATGTTGGTTAGAAGCACCAGATTATTAAATATTATTAAATATTACCTGCACATTAACCAAAGAGTACCCATTCCAATACGTGTAGGTGTGATTAAAGACACCACAGGCGTCCCGTGCACTGGACCTACGATACCAGTAGTTTTCCCAATAGCATGCAAAAATATATTGTGTTGTGCTGTATTACCGGTCTGGTGGGAATTGTTCCATTTAAAACTCACATTTCTGATTTGATATTGGCAAAATGGGTGTGTTGTTTGCAATGTATATTTTTATTTTTTGTAATCATGTTTATCCTATACACAACGCAAAATATGATTTACTGTATACCTTTTTAATCTGGTGTGGTAGATTGCTCACACTCAAAAGAAATTAGGTTTGAACATAGTTTATTACTACGTTTATATTATTTTACATTAGAATGTTCGTTGTGTTAAAGAGTCGGATAAAGAAAGCTTTGTGCAGTGAAAAAGAGATCTGTGCTGTATGTAACATACCAGAGAATGTATTATTTGTTTCTGAACAAAAAATAATTTTGTGACATCCCAGAAATTCTTTAATCATGTTTTTGTTTTTCTTACTTAGAATTACCCAGATGTTGTGAAAAAACTAAAGGAGGTTGTGTCAGCATTAAAGGTTCCTTCTCCCTCACCGGCACCCTCATGCTCATGACCCGATACCGATGGATGTTTGGATCTTCAGGATGTCATGTCCCATGTCGGCCAGATTGATGGAAGTTTCTGGAAGTCAGCCTTCCCATCACCCACCACAGTTCAGCTGCCCATCATCCAGTTTATTCACCTGCCTTGGACTAGCAGTTCACCCTTCACTACTGATTGCATCGAAGCTACATGAACTCTAACTGCTTTCATTACTAATGTTGCTATACAAATACCTTTTCTTTATGGGGCTCGACTGGAAGTTAACTTGACAGTGTCAGCAGGGAGAAAGCTTCGATGACGTCGCGAAATACAAGACAACGTGTAAAACCATGTGGAGCGACTGGTAAAAAAACACCACAAATCGTTCGACACAAATCGACTTCTGCAGACAAGTCACACAGATCTCCATGCAAAGATAAGTGTTTTAATGTTTAACTCGGCTGTGTACTAAAAGACACTGTTGGTTTGTAAATTTAATGTTACTGATACAGAACTCTTTTATTAAGATAAGATTATCTGTTTAGTCCTACAGTGGGAAAAGCTAGTGTTTACAGCAGGACCAGGTAAATAAAAAAAATCTCATTTCTACAGGGCTCTGTGTGAATGTGTGTTTTTGACCTCATTTATAGAATTAGAGCTACAGTAGATATGCTGGGTTAGTGCTGTGTTTTCTCCGTCTACAGCTCTGTTCAAACTAAAATTTTACCATTCAAATGTTTTTTGACTTGATTTCTAAAACAAAATTTTAAATCTTTACAGTTAAAAAAATATTTACAGTCACATACCTACAATATTAATAAACATTAAATCATATATAAATATGTTTCACATTTAAACATTAACAATTAACATTAACACCACTGGTTCATTTAGTTAAAAAAATCAAAGGGAACTGATGAAAAAGCATGACTATATTCTTATGATATTTAGGCGTTTTGGTTCATTTGTTTTTGGTTCATATGGTAAATATAGTAAAGGCTGTCTTTGGAAGTTTCAGGCGTTTTGCGGGTAGTTTAAGTTCCTCTCTCACTCCTTACAGAGAGAAACTGTATCAAAGTGTTGTTCTGAACACAAAACTTCTCTTTCCTTCCGAAATGAGATTTTAAGACGTAAAACATAATATAAATGTGTAAAATGCACTAACGTTTTGTTTTCAACATTTCTGAAGCGTTTAGGTTCATTTTTGTGTGTTAAACGTAGTAAAGGCTGTCTTTGGAAGTTTCAGGCGGAAAAAAGCGTTTTGCGGGTAGTTTAAGTTCCTCTCTCACTCCTTATAGCGAGAAACTGTATTAAAGTGCTGTTTTGAAAGGAAAACTTCTCTTTCGTTCCGAAATTAGATTTTAAGACGGAAAACATAATATAACTGTGTAAAATGCACTAACGTTTTGTTTTCAACATTTCTAAAGCGTTTAGGTTCATTTTGTGTGTTGAATATAGTAATGGTTGTCTTTGTAGGTTTCAGACGGAGAAAAGCGTTTTGCAGGTAGTTTTGAGCTACTCTCACTCCTTACAGACAAAAACTGTTTTTTTTTTTACCTAAAACATAATATAAAGGACTAAAATGCACTACCGTTTTGTTTTCAACATTTCTAAGGCGTTTAGGTTAATTTGTATGATGAATATAGTGAAGGCTGTCTTTAGAGGTTTCAGACGGAGAAAAGCGTTTTGCAGGTAGTTTTGAACTCCTCTAACTCCTTGCAGACAAAATCTGTCCAAAGTGTTGTTTTGATCTGAAAACTTCTCTTTCGTTCAGAAATCAGGTTTTTAGACCTAAAACATAACAAAAACTGTACAAAGTGTTGTTTTAGACCTAAAACATAACACAACTAACTAAAATGCACTACCGTTTTGATTGTCAACATTTCTAAAGCGTTTAGGTTCATTTGTGTAAAGAATGTGGTAAAGGCTGTCTGTAGAGACGGAGAAAAGCGTTTGCAGGTAGTTTTTCGCTCCTCTTTCACTCCTTATAGCGAGAAACTCTATCAAAGTGCTGTTTTGAACGAAAAACTTCTCTTTCGTTCCGAAATGAGATTTTAAGACGTAAAACCTAATATAACTGTATAAAATGCACTAACGTTTTGTTTTCAAACATTTCTAAAGCGATTAGGTTCATTTGTATGTTGAATATAGTAATGGATAGTCTATGTATAGTCTTTGTAAATTTCAGACTGAGAAATGCGTTTTGCAGGTAGTTTTGAGCTCCTCTCTCACTCCTTACAGACTAAAACTGTACAAAGTGTTGTTTTGAACTGAAAACTTCTACTTCGTTCCGAAATGAGATTTTTACGAAGTAAAACATATTCTGCCTGTTTTCAACATTTCTAAGGCGTTTTAGGTTCATTTGTGTGTTGAATATAGTAATGGCTGTCTTTGCAGGTTTCAGACGGAGAAAAGCGTTTTGCGGGTAGTTTTGAGCTACTCTCACTCCTCACAGACAATAACTGTTTTTTAGACCTAAAACATAATGTAACTGACTAAAATGCACTACCGTTTTGTTTTTCAACATTTGTAAAGCGTTTAGGTTCATTTGTATGATGAATTGCGGGTAGTTTTGAGCTGCTCTCTCACTCCTTACAGACAAAAACTGTACAAAGTGTTGTTTTGAACTGAAAACTTCTATTTCGTTCCGAAATGAGATTTTTACGAAGTATAACATATTCTGCCTGTTTAATATGCACTAACATCTTGTTCTTAACATTTCTTAAGTATCTGGGTTCATTTGTGTAAAGAATGTGGTAGAGACGGAGAAAAAGCGTTTGCAGGTAGTTTGTAGCTCCTCTCTCACTCCTTATAGCGAGAAACTGTATTAAAGTGATGTTTCTCTTTCGTTCCGAAATTAGAATTTAAGACGGAAAACATAATATAACTATGTAAAATGCACTAACGTTTTGTTTTCAACATTTTCTGAAGCGTTTAGGTTCACTTGTCTTTTAAACGTAGTTCAGGCGGAGAAAAGCGTTTTCCCTGTAGTTTTGAGCTACTCTCACTCCTCACAGACAATTACTGGTTATTTAGACCTAAAACATAATGTAACTGACTAAAATGCACTACCGTTTTGTTTTTCAACATTTGTAAAGCGTTTAGGTTCATTTGTGTATAGTTATGTTTGTCTTTGTAGGTTTCAGACGGAGAAAAGCGTTATGCAGGTAGTTTTGAGCTCCTCTCTCCACTCCTTACAGACAAAAACTGTACCAAAGTGTTGTTTTGAATTGAAAACTTCTCTTTCGTTCCGAAATTACATTTTTAGTAATGGTTGTCTTTGTAGGTTTCAGACGGAGAAAAGCGTTTTGCAGGTAGTTTTGAGCTCTTTACAGACAAAAACTGTTTTTTAGACCTAAAACATAATATAACGGAGTAAAATGCACTACCGTTTTGTTTTTCAACATTTCTAAAGCGTTTAGGTTCATTTGTGTATAGTTATGGTTGTCTTTGTAGGTTTCAGACGGAGAAAAGCGTTTTGCAGGTAGTTTTGAGCTCCTCTCTCCACTCCTTACAGACAAAAACTGTACCAAAGTGTTGTTTTGAATTGAAAACTTCTCTTTCGTTCCGAAATTACATTTTTAGTAATGGTTGTCTTTGTAGGTTTCAGACGGAGAAAAGCGTTTTGCAGGTAGTTTTGAGCTCTTTACAGACAAAAACTGTTTTTTAGACCTAAAACATAATATAACGGAGTAAAATGCACTACCGTTTTGTTTTTCAACATTTCTAAAGCGTTTAGGTTCATTTGTGTATAGTTATGGTTGTCTTTGTAGGTTTCAGACGGAGAAAAGCGTTTTGCAGGTAGTTTTGAGCTCCTCTCTCCACTCCTTACAGACAAAAACTGTACAAAGTGTTGTTTTGATCTGAAAACTTCTCTTTCGTTCAGAAATCAGGTTTTTTAGACCTAAAACATAAAACAACTGTCTAAAATGCACTACCATTTTGTTTTCAACATTTCTATAGCGTTTAGGTTCATTTGTGTGTTCAACGTAGTAAAGGCTGTCTTTGGAAATTTCAGACCGAGAAAAGCGTTTTGCAGGTAGTTTTGAGCTGCTCTCTCGTTCCTTACAGATAAAAACTGTACAAAGTGTTGTTTTGAACTGAAAACTTCTATTTCGTTCCGAAATTAGATTTTTACGAAGTAAAACATATTCTGCCTGTTTAATATGCACTAAAATCTTGTTCTGAACATTTCTTAAGTATCTGGGTTCATTTGTGTGATGAATGTAGTGAATGCGGTCTTTGGAGGTTTCAGACGGAGAAAAGCGTTTTGCAGGTAGTTTTGAGCTCCTCTCTCACTCCTTGCAGACAAAATCTGTACAAAGTGTTGTTTTGATCTGAAAACTTCTCTTTCGTTCAGAAATCAGGTTTTTAGACCTAAAACATAACACAACTAACTAAAATGCACTACCGTTTTGTTTTTCAACATCTCTAAAGCGTTTAGGTTCATTTGTGTATAGTTATGGTTGTCTTTGTAGGTTTCAGACGGAGAAAAGCGTTTTGCAGGTAGTTTTGAGCTCCTCTCTCCACTCCTTACAGAGAAAAACTGTACAAAGTGTTGTTTTGAACTGAAAACTTCTATTTCGTTCCGAAATGAGATTCTTACGAAGTAAAACATATTCTGACTGTTTAATATGCACTAAAATCTTGTTCTTAACATTTCTTAAGTATCTGGGTTCATTTGTGTAAAGAATGTGGTAAAGGCTGTCTTTGGAGGTTTCAGACGGAGAAAAGCGTTTTGCAGGTAGTTTTGAGCTACTCCTCACCTCTTACAGACAATAACTGTACAAAGTGTTGTTCTGAACATTTCTTAAGTATCTGGGTTCATTTGTGTGATGAATGTAGTGAAGGCTGTCTTTGGAGGTTTCAGACGGAGAAAAGCGTTTTGCAGGTAGTTTTGAGCTCCTCTCTCACTCCTTGCAGACAAAATCTGTACAAAAGTGTTGTTTTGATCTGAAAACTTCTCTTTCGTTCAGAAATCAGGTTTTCAGACCTAAAACATAACACAACTAACTAAAATGCACTACCGTTTTGTTTTTCAACATCTCTAAAGCGTTTAGGTTCATTTGTGTGATGAATGTGGTAAAGGCTGTCTGCGGAGAAAAGCGTTTGCAGGTAGTTTTTCGCTCCTCTTTCACTCCTTATAGCGAGAAACTCTATCAAAGTGCTGTTTTGAACGAAAAACTTCTCTTTCGTTCCGAAATGAGATTTTAAGACGTAAAACCTAATATAACTGTATAAAATACACTAACGTTTTGTTTTCAACATTTCTAAAGCGTTTAGATTCATTTGTGTGTTGAATATAGTAATGGCTGTCTTTGTAGTTTTGAGCCCCTTACAGACTAAAACTGTTGTTTTGAACTGAAAACTTATACTTCATTCCGAAATGAGATTTTTACGAAGTAAAACATATTCTGCCTGTTTAATATGCACTAAAATCTTGTTCTTAACATTTCTTAAGTGTCTGGGTTCATTTGTGTGATGAATGTAGTGAAGGCTGTCTTTGGAGGTTTCAGACGGAGAAAAGCGTTTTGCAGGTAGTTTGTAGCTCTTTGTGTGCATTGAAAGTAGTAAATGTAAATGGTTTGGAGGTTTCAGGCGCAGAAAAGCATTTTGAGCTCCTCTCTCTTACAGAAAAAAAAACTGCATCAAGTTTTGTTTTGAACTAAAAACATCTTTTCGAAAATTAGTTTTTAAGATCTAAAATGCCTCTGTAAAATGCACTTATGTCCCTTTTGCAACATTTCTTTATTGGGTTTATTTTTATTGGGTGTTAAATGTTGTAAAAGCTGTTGTTGGACTTTTCAGGCCAAACATGTCGTTCAGAATGTCATTCTGCAAAAGACAATATTGGACATTTTTTAAACAGAGTGCGATCCCTGCGATCTGGTTCTTTTCTCCTAGCTAGGGGTACAAAGACAGAGCTGCCCCTTTTAGCCCATTGTTATTCTCCTTAGCTATAGAGACGCTTGCAGAGTCTATAAGATAACATGAAAATCAATAAAATATCGTCATATGCAGATGACGTATTCTTGTTCCTGTCATCCCCAGAAATATCAGTGACTGCTGGGCAAAATCAGTAATCAATGAATTTAGCTCAATTTCTGGATATAAAAATAATTCGAACAAATCAAAGGCAATGCCACTGGGTAGGTTATACATGGAATCATTAGTAAATTTTCCATTTAAATGGGAATAAAAAGCTCAACAAACCTTGATCAACTTTGGAAATTAAATTGCCTAAAAATACCTAAACGAATAGCTCAAGACATAGAGAGAACTATAGTCAGTTTCATATGGCATGGCAAAAAAACTAGACTGCAATAAAAAAAAATCTACAGAGACAGGTATTATAATATTTAATAATATTATTATAATATTTTATAATATTTTATTTTATAACTGAGCCTGTCATGCTAGGTACTTTTTGGAAGGGTTTCATGGTTATTTGGAATTACAAAACTCTGCAGATTCTTGGGCCTGCTCACCATTTAGAGTCTTATATGTGACAATATGCATTCTAATGCCTTTATAAGAGAAAATCCCATTCTTCCTAACTCTGTTAAAGTGTGGCGGCAGACTATAAAATATTTGAACAGAAGTGGGTCTATAATCTTGCTGACTCCCTTGATTTTTCTGACTCTATGCAAAATATTAAGTGATGCAAAAAAAAAAATCAATGCGTGAGGATGTCATATGACTGTGAGAAAAAGGTATAATCTCTTCCTCTGACATTTAATGTCCTCCAAACATGAAATAATTCCAAATCTTTGCTAAATTTAGTCAGTTTAATAGTTTAGCTGAAATGTTACATCTAGGGGGAAGTTGGTCAATACTGGGGTTTTTATTAAACAATTAAAATCACCACCTAATAATGTAAGAGGGCATGAGACTAATACTGTGGGGGCATAAATACAGCCAATCAGTATTTTTTTCCCGTATAGACAACTTGAGACCATGACATACCATCACTCAATCCTTGATCACTTTGTCTAGAGTAAAAGGAAAATTCCTGTGTAGAAGAATGGCTACTCCTCTACTGCTACTATCTACTACTATTCAGCTTCTTTGCATGTTCTATATCACTTAAGTGGGTTTCTTGTAGGAGTGCAATCTGACATTGCTCTTTTTTTAGGAAGCTCAATTTTTTTGCCGTTTAATGGGATGATTTTTTTTGAGTCTTTGCAATAAGACTACCTTAATACGAGTCACTCATACACTCACTCATCGTCAACCACTTTATCCATTAAGGGTCGCGGGGGTGCTGAAGCCTATCCCAGCTGGCATCGGGCGGAGGGCAGTATACACCCTGGACAGGCCGCCAATTCATTGCAGGGCAGACAGACACACAGACACATTCACTCACACCTCAGAGGGCAATTTTTATCCGACATCTAATTAGCCTGGACGTGCCATCTTTTGACTATGGGAGGAAACTGGAGTACCCGGAGGAAACCCGCGCAACCTGGGTCTCCACACATAAAGCACCACCTTTAGGCACCACCTTTATATCACTCCTAGTCAATTACAGAATGATATGCATAGCAGGGAATATTGCTAGGTATGAAAAAATGTTGAGGGTGATTAACACAAACATAATTCCAAACTTAAAAAAAAACAAACACTTGTCCCCCTCCCCAAAATAAATAAATAAATACTTCCCTTAACCCCTTACTTCCCTGCTGAACCTTCACAGGTTGGTTAAGTGGAGTACATGAGAAAAGTGATAATGTTACGCCAAAACACAGGAGATTGAGTTTAGCTCCCGTGCTGAGAGACATTAAAAAAAGCAAGTATGCTTTTGGTCGCTAAAGAAAAAAAAATCCACTCAAAATCCTCCCCCTTCACAGAACATGTGACTGTTCCATAGATGGTCACTACCAGTGCAATACCACTGCATGGAAGATACCTTGTACCTACACAATTGCACAATTGGGTAACAGTTCTCCTAACAGTACTATTTCCTGTATGGTGGTGTCAATATTGCAATTTCAATGGAGTGTGTGAGAGCAAAAGTCCTCCTACCAGCTATCTTTCTTAAAATATCCTTCAAAACAATAAAGGCAGTAAAACATTCTCTCATGGTCACTCTGCCACCGTAGTACTCCAGGCCTAATTGAAAGGAGAAAGTGTAAAGCTAAAGCAAAAACATGTAAAAACTCCTGAAGTTAAATCTTGCATGAATCTTGCACATTTCAATTTGTCAACAACATCATTTCTTATGTAGTGCAGACAATGTGTGGAGTCTTGGCATATTGTTGCATTGTACTTGTTTGGAGTCCGAGTCTTGGTATATTGTTGCTTTGAAGACTAAGACTAAGTAAGAAGTCCTTCAGTTCATTCTTTAAGGTTGCATGTCTACAACAGCACTACAACAGACCATCCTTATAGTGGTATTCTAGTATGAAAGAAAAACAAAGAAGCAACCAGTGTCATGAACAAAACCCCTAGTATTTATTATTTTACCTAATTCCTATTATAGATTTCTTATTTCATGCTCATCAAGGCCCCCTACTTTATGCTGAGAACTCACAAAAGAACAAAAGCAATAAAAGAGTTAAATGTTTATGCACTCTTGCCAGATTTCTAACATATGCTTGCATTTCATCTTGGACCCTTTCCCCTTGTATGCAAACAAGGTGCTGGCATTTGTTTAAAAACAAACAACAACTCATAAGATGTCATATGTAGATGAGGCATCTCACTTAAGCGACGCACCATTAGCACCCATGGAAGTGCTGTTATACAATTCAGGCCTTTGTGCTGGCAAATCTAAATTAATTTCACTTGTCTTTTCCACAAACTCTTTTCCATTGTCTGAGGTTATACGTTCTGGAAGTCATCACCTGCTTATGACCTCTCTACACAAAAAGTTGGCTAAAGAATGTGCATCCTTTTACTTGATTGGACAGGCTTCTGGTCACCAGGAAAGTTAATCAATTACAACTAACGTGTACATTTCACTATCAACCTTTTTTCTGTCCAAACGATTTTTGCATGCACTAATGATGTGGTGCCCAAAAAACATACCCCTTTGTTTTTTGTCTCCTAACCTCAACCTTTGCAACGTAAGTTAACCCATGTGCATCATGAATCAGTAAACCCCAAAAGGTCAAAAGGTGCAACTATCCTCTCATGGTTTTTCTAAAGACCTGTAGCATCTTGGGTGGCCCCTTGATCTAAATCATACTTGTTTATCTATTTTACAGAACTTCATAACAGCAACATTGTAATGGACCCTGCTTCTTTGTCTCTGACCTATATTTTTCAACTAATTATGTATCCTTGTGGCATTTATTGCTCATAAATCATGTACCAAGTGATATGAGCCATCAGGTTTCTTCACTGGTGTTACAGTGAGGATTCTGTGTTATTTTCAGGACATTTGCTTTCAGAAGACTTTCAATTTGTGGTTTTATTCCTTGAACTGATTATTTTTTCAATGGATACTGATTCCTTCATGGAGGCTTCATTCTGGTTAAAGGTCCCCTTTTTATTAATTGAGCTGCCTTTAAAAGTCCAATGTCAGTACTATGTCTAGACCAGAGACAGTCTGGTCTCGACATAGTACTGACATTGGACTTGTAAAGGCAGCTCAATTAGTAAAAAGGGGACCTTTAACCAGAATGAAGCCTCCATGAGTTGTTCCTATCCTTGAGCATTGACCAATATTTTGATAAACTGTGGATTGACACTGCTCCAGATGGCATTGCTTTTTTTCGTTTGTGTAAGCAGTGACAGCAGTTCCACTCTCCACCAATACCTACAATGGTCGCTTATTCACTTTTGCCTTTATTGTTGGCCTCTTCTCTTGTCTTGATGCTACCAGTTGACACCCCTCTCTTGAGTCTTCTGGGCACCCTGGTTCCGGGCCCCCAATAAGGGTTTACCGGTCCCGTTGATGGCCTTGCTAGGCCTCTGTATCTTCCTCAGAACTTTTCTCTGTAGTTTCTTTTAAAAGTTCCTTTTGGTTTGTTACACCCATGTGCAAATTGAGTTGTCCACGGTTAACGCACTTCAGCAAGCCTGGAGGTTATATGGGTCAAATCGCCCTGCTGTTCTTATTTCTACATTTCCTAAACCTTTTTCTCTCCAGGTCTGCATCAGACCCAAAACTGACTGTGGCCAGGATACAACTGCAATCACTGATGACAGCTGGGTCAACTGAGGCTGAAGCTGAATGGACTGTGGTTCTGGTAGTAGATATACCTGAGGTAGCGGCAGCTGACTCTGTATCACTAGAGCTTGTTTCTTCTTCTTTTTCTTGTTCTCTATAAGTTGTCTTTGATTCCGTTGTCTGAGTGTGTCTTGGTTGTGTTCCTTGCTCCCCTTTTTCTGCACAGCTCTACTTGGTGGGCAATGTGATCTGTGTAGATACCTTTTGCCATACTTCTAAGACTATCCAGACATTCCTTTTGTGGAGCACAAGGCATGTCTGTAGGAGGATGTTTGAGAGCCTTGGTTCTTCAGTTGCCTGTTCTGTATCTGCAACTCTTTTAATTGTTTTTTGTTTTCTGAGCTAGACGCTTCCTCCATGTATGAAAGGCACTGGTCAATATTTTTTTCCACTTCTCTTAATGTCTACAGTCTGTCCTCTTCTATTCTAGTGCGCCTCTCTAGAAGGAAGCCTCTCAAAGACGGACTCTTGCTGTTTCAGTCTTCGTCTTTACTCTCAGTTGATCACTCATTATTTGAATCAGATTTTATCCTTGTTTTATCTTCTTTCCTTTTAGCTTTGGCTGGGACATAGCTCTGTATTGCTCTGGTCATTGTCTTCACCTTTTCCTCTCCTGATCCCTAATGCAGACGGTTGATGTATCGGTTTGTCCTTACTTTTGGAACTTGGATGCAGCTTGATAGTTGTCTCTGCTTGTCCAACTTCTGTTATTCGGTTATCCTCATCTCTGATGTGATATACTCATTGGACTGATTCCTGGGAGCTGGGGAAAAATTCTCTCAAACTTTACTTCCTTCTTCTTTTTTGGGTCCACATGTACAGATAGCACATTAATGTTTATGATCTGTTTGTCTGTCTCATTGCTTCATTTGCTTTGTATTTTGCCATAAAGACCTGTATAATTTCTATTACATCAGGATTAGGAGGCTCCTCTGCTGGCCATGATTGCTTTATGGCCCTATTTTGACAAATACCATCTCTTGTTACCTTGTAACAATAGTATACTTGAGACTAACTATGGGTATGTAAAGCACTGCTCTGTTTTTGTACTCTAACACCACAGTTAATAGAGATCACACAGCATACATTGGCTAACTTCAGAGGATGTAAAATGTAATAGAACAACACCCGTTCACAATACTATATTTCCCTTTAATACTGTTAAGCCTTAAATTCAAAATGTAGCTGCCCCTCTTCTTTTCTGCCTTCCCTTGGATCTTTAAAAGCCAATCTAAAATGGTCATGCTGCGCACATTTACGTACATTCTCTTTATCTTAGCATGCTTATGTTTTCTTTTCCTTAGCATGCTAATGCTCTAACCTTTTGCGTAGGGAAGTAATAGACCTGCAGCAACGCTGATCAGTTATACAGCTACTCTGTATTAATACTACCTTTTCTTCTTTTATTCTTATATTAAGTGTTCTCTGGCCAGGTACCTTATATCCCCCAATTTAACATGCAGTGTTACTTCAATTCAACCCCACAGCACCATTGAAAACCCCCAATAGATTCTTTAAACAGTACAACCAACTAAGCAGACCTTACCAGCTAAATAAGCAAATAAACCAATGCTCAAATGTGTGAAACTGCTCACCTTTTCAGCCGGCTTAAACTGGGGTATACTGCTTGGAGCAGGTAAAGAGTGCCCTCAGTCACATCAGAATCCCACCTTTGTTGCCAAACTCTGTCTTGTATTGGTTACAGATTGAGTGAGGGTGCAGAAGAAGGGAGACATTTGTCTTGTTGCAAATTAAAAATTTATTAAACAATTACAACAGCAAGACCGTATCAGAAACTGAGGCTTCCCGGTTAGCCTGGGGAGAGAGTTAAGATTTGATGTTATGGCCTGCACATCGCCTATAATATTTATACAGGTCCAGGCCAGGGGCCACTACATGGAAGATCAACTTTTCTTACCAAAATTGAATGTATACCTTGTACCTATACATTGTCTAAGAGCACCATAGTGGCCCTGTCACAGCATCCCTTAAGTGGAGACCATCCTCAGCTCAGTTAAGCTGGCAAAGTTGCATTCCTTCATGAAGCAACAAGCTATTTTTACGACCCAGTGTGAAAACATATTTACACGTACACATGGAACCAAGATCAATAACAAACTGACATGAAACTGACATGAGTGTCATACACTGCAGCATAGTTTTGAGCTCCTCTCTCACTGCTTAGAGAGAGAGTTAGGCTTTTTAATCAGATCTGCTGAAGTCATTAGCCACACTCTGATAATGTTTTATATTCTCTGTTTTTCTTCCTCTGAGTTACTGACTGCCCACCTGTGTGACCCGATACCGATGGATGTTGGACCTTCAGGAACTCATGCCCCCTGTCCAACCAGACTGATGGAAGTTTATGAATGTCAGCCTCCCCATCACCCAAAACAGTTCAGCTGCCCATCATCCGGTTTATATACCTGCCTCGGACTAGCTGTTCACTCTCTACTACTGTTTACATGAACTCTAACTGCTTTCATTACTCATGTTGCTATAAACATGGATATATTAGACCTGTGTGAATGCGTAATGACTTAATATTCATTTGAAAGCTTTTTAACCAGTGGTAGGATGGTCCATATTTATATTTGAGTCTTGGACCTCCCAAAGTTTCTTCCTCCTCCAGCTCTAGGGGAATTTTTCCTTGCCTTCAGGCTCAATGGGGGTTCTGCATTATATATACTTAGTCTAATTCTTAGTTCTTAGTAGTCTAATTCTTAGTACTGTCTAATTCTTAGTTCTGTCTGATTCGTTGTTCTGTAAAGCTGCTTAATTAGCTGTAAAACACGCTTTATAAATACATTTGATTGGATTTGATTTGAAATTACTTTTGAAGACCTAAAACATATTGTAACTGTTTTTTCAATGTTTCAGGATGAGAGAAGCCTTTTGCAGAAAGTTCTTAGAGAGATCCCTTGTAAAAACTAATTATATTTAAGATACTACTTTACAATAAGTCAAGAATACTAAAAGTATATTTTCCATTTCCTATACTTTAGAAAAGTACACATAAAATATACTTGTTTCTGTATTTCTATAAAATGTATTTTAAGGTAATACATCTTTAATTATACTCTAATTTGTTGATAGTGATTACATGTAAATCTAAACATTCTGAAGCATATTTAACCAAAAGTGTACTTGATTGTTATGTCAACTAAAATGTATTAAACAACTAAAGTGTACTGTAAAGAAATGTATTTTAATGTGCGCTTCAGTGCAACATAAATAAAATAATGTATTTCATCATGTAACCTTCCTTAAAAAAAGTAAAGTTAATTGTTTTGTCAACTGAAATGTATTATTTGAAAAATATATTTTGTAGACATGCACTTTGAAGTGTGGTTTAGTACAACTGAGAAAGTACACTTAAATTTATGTATTCTTCACATACTGAAGCACATTTAACCAAAAGTGTATTTACATATCATACCATTTTAAGTATATTATTTAAAAAGTATATTTTATTAAAAAAAATACCTTTCACAGTATGCTATGAACATCCTTCCTGAAAATACATTTCCTGTGTTGTTTTTCTTCATATATTAAGTATACTGTAGTATAATGTATATTTAAATGTGAAACCATTTTTAGGCTGCAATGTATTGGCGGCCTGTCCAGGGTGGGATAGGCTCCACACCCCCACACACTCCAAGGCGACCCTTAACGGATTAAGCGGTTGACGATAAGTGATGGGAGTGAGTGACCATTTTTAGGTTATTACTTTAAATATAAAAATAAAGGTTTGCTTTTTATATTATGTTTCAATTTAACTTAAACAATTGAATGGACTTTACTCACATTCTGAAGCAAACATGCCTCAAATGTCACATAAAATTACAGGTCCTTCTCAAAAAAATTAGCATATTGTGTAAAAGTTCATTCTTTTCCATAATGGAATGATAAAAATTCAACTTTCATATATTTTAGATTCATTGCACACCAACTGAAATATTTCAGGTCTTTGATTGTTTTAATACTGATGATTGGCATACAGCTCATGAAAACTCAAAATTCCTATCTCACAAAATGAGCATATCATAAAAAGGTTCTCTAAACGAGCTATTAACCTAATCATCTGAATCAATGAATTAACCCTAAACACCTGAAAAAAAAATTCCTGAGGCTTTTAAAAACTCCCAGCCTGGTTCATTACTCAAAACTGCCGACCTGACGGCTGTCCAGAAGGCCATCATTGGCACCCTCAAGCAAGAGAAGAGGTGAGCGGACCCTGAGGAAGATTGTGGAGAAGAGTCGATTCCAGGACCTGCGGAAGCAGTGGACTGAGTCTGGAGTAGAAACATCCAGAACCACTACAATGGGCTACAGGTGCCGCATTCCCCAGGTCAAGCCACTTTTGAACCAGAAACAGCGGCAGAAGCGCCTGACCTGGGCTACAGAAAAGCAGCACTGGCACTGGCTCTATGGGGTTTAGGTCAGGAGAGTTGGTAGGCCAATTGAGCACAGTAATACCATGGTCAGTAAACCATTTACCAGTGGTTTTGGCACTGTGAGCAGGTGCCAGGTCCTGCTAAAAAATGAAATCTTCATCTCCATAAAGCTTTTCAGCAGATGGAAGCATGAAGTGCTTCAAAATCTCCTGATAGCTGCATTGACCCTGCCCTTGATAAAACACAGTGGACCAACACCATTGTGAAGATATTGTGATATTGTGAAGAGAAAGTTATTTAAGGTTGACTTTTTTGTATTAAAAACACTTTTGTTTTATTGGTCGGATGAAATATGCTAATTTTTTGAGATTTTGAAATTTTGTTTTTTTCTTTACTTTTTTGCCAAAATCATCAATATTAAAACAATAAAATGCTTGAACTACTTCAGTTGTGTGTAATGAATCTAACATATATGAAAGTCTAATGTTTATCAGTACATTACAGAAAATAATGAACTTTATCACAATATGCAAATTTTTTGAGAAGGACCTGTATGTAGCAATGTATTTTTAAAAACATTCTTACATTCACATAACATCTATCTTTAAATTAAGTATTCTAGTATAAAATAAGTTTTGTAGTATTGTATATCGTAGTTTTACGCTTTCAATTTAAAAATAAACAGAAAGAAAACAGAGCTAAAATGAATTTTCTAATGCATTTAAATAATTTAAATAATAATTTAAATATAGAACATATGAAAAAACATATGCACACATGTTTAACAAGCAATTAATCATTGTCTTAAGAGTTTTTTTTGTCTTTTTCAACGTAACAAATAAAGTGGAAAATGGACACCTACTCATTTTTTTGTTTCTACAGAAAAAGTGTATTAAAAAAGTCTAGCATGTTGTCATTACTCTCCATAGATAGCTTTGATTGCATTTAGCAATGATTGGATGACCACCACCCCATCTCATTCCCAAAGCCTCAACTCATCCCAAAGTACTGAATGGAGCTCCATCATTCCAGAGACCACAGGTCCACTGTTTCACAGCTCAATTCTGGCCTTTACACCCCTCCCTAGTCCTCAACTGGCATTAGGCATGGTGCACATATGTTATTTGCTCAGGAGAGTACTATGTATTGGTAGCTCTTCTCTACAGGGACTATACACGCTGTGTTTGCATTTACACATATATGTCAGCAAAGAAACCTAAAGTAGCTGATTGCACTCATTAGAATATAGTGCATAAAATCTCTAAAGAGCTGCCTTTCTGACTTAACAAGCTCCTTAATCACCACATAACACCTGTACCAAATATGTCCAATCTTCTAATCCATAAGCAACAAGGTGCAAGACAATGTTTTGGATGAAATGGAAGAAATGTTTTACTGAATGTCTCTACAGGGCAGTTCCTCTGTCGTGTTATTATGTAAATTAAGCAGCATATTTGTATTTAAATATGCAGCGTTCCACGTAGAGGATGTGTAAAGATAAGTTACACATAAGTTAAACTGTTTTTCACATTTAACATGTTTATGAATTATTGCAAAATTACTCATTTCATATGGCTGGATGGAGAATTCATGTCTTTATTAAGCATCTCCTCGAACAGCTTGTTCCTGGAACTTGAGTGTCTTGAGTTCTTCTGTAATTTTTTTATGCTTCACTTTTTTATTTACTGTCTAAAAAAATAAAACAGAATATTAATATGTTTATTATATGGGGAAATAATGATCAGTATTTATATTGACTGTACATAGTGGGCTGGAATTTCACATTACAGATTCTCCACACTATCACGGCATAATTTTACTGGACCTTGGGACAGTGTTCATCATTCAGCAGGTGTGCCTTGTATTGTCTTTTTTTTCTTTTTGGGATTGTACAGTACAAGACTGCATGTTTGACGCATTCTGGTTGAAGGCTTTGCGCTCGCAGTTTAAAATGTAATCAGCCAATTAGAGCGCAGCATCGGTCTGGGTGAGGCGGAGCAGCTGACGGCTGCGGGGAGCTGCGCTGGATGAGCAGGGCTCTTATTAGTAGGGCGCAGTGGCTGGGTAAGCGCTGGTTAACGGCTTTTGAAAACGTTATCTGAGGGTGGACTAGTAAATAAGTAGCACAGAGTTCAGAAGATGTTATCTTAATGCAAATGGCGATAAAAGACCATGGTTTTAACGTTAAGCTATGAATGTGAATATTAGTTAACTAGCTAGCTAGCTAACCACTGCCAACATTAGTTAGCTAGCTAACCACTGCGAACCTTAGTTTGCTAACTAACTAGGTAACTAGCTAATCAGATAATCCAGATAGCAAGCTAGCTGAGGCTGTGCAGTGCAGTGCTTCATTAGATTAAATTCTCACTGTCTTTTTGTTTTAAGTAGTATGTAATGAATATAGAAGTTCCATAGTGCAATAGAGTGCACTTTTTATGTGTATATATTGTATACTGCAAAACAAGATATTTATATACAGGGCTGTGCAGAGACCTTTGGAGGGGCAGGTTGTCAAAGTCAAAAGGGGGCCCATCGGGCACAAATTTGCAACACTATATAAAAAACATACCATAGATTAGTGATCTTACTCTGGTGTTACTGTAAACTACAAATGAACAGAAGTCACATTAGTGCTGTGTTTCTCAACCCAGTTCCTGCATATTCCCACTGTTATGCATATTCTAGAGCTTTCCCTGCTTTAAAGGCACTTAATGATGTAAGTGGTGGTATGATATGTCTAATACACTGCTGATTATACATAATGATTGATTTATGATCCATAGAGGGCTAAAGGATTTTAACAGGTAAGCTCAATAAAGGATTGTTAATTAGCTGATCAGGTGGAAAATACACAATTTTAGGGCAGTGACCAGGGTTAAGAAACTGCTTTAAACTACCAACATTACCCAGTGTTGTAAAAACTTCTAATAATCCTTCTAATAATTCATCCAGCTCCTAGCTAAATTCATTTTCATTCAGTATAGTCCTGCAATCCTAAATTAATGAACACAATTTGAAAATGAAAAAGTTATTGGCAGATCAGGCACATCAGGGCAAGTTAAACATCATATATTTTTCTCAAACCTTAACTACCTATCTATCTAATTCCAAAGTTAAGCTACCTGACTAGACACAAGCTGCATTTTATTAAGCACACAGTGGGTTTGAACTGTGTGTTTTGATTTGGACGTGTATTTTTAACCAGCTATCTGAAATAGTGTCATCACAGTTTACATGGTTAGCCTACTGCTACCTTTCTTTTAGAAAGATCGCCGTATGTCCATATGTGTTTTGATGTCAGCTGCTGCTGTTTAAACTTGCGGCGAGAGTAGGCGGGGGTGCTTACCCACTCACACTAACTCTCCTCCACGCTCTACAAAACCAGCAAGCTGATTGGCTGTTTCTCCTGAAAGGCGGGACTTTGAACCAGCACCATGATTGGGATTAAGAGTTTTCCCATTCACACAGCTTAATACTGTTTTTTTTTTAAATTTAATATAATAGAGGAAATGTACGTAAGAATACTAATAGAGAGACGGTTTTCCAGCCAAAATGCATATGACTTTCACACATACAAACAAAAAAGGGCACTTTGAGCAGTAAGAGCCAAAGGGGCAGGTGCTCCAGCGCCCTCCAACCCCCTCCCCCCTCCCCCTCTGCATGTGTCTGTTTATACATTTCCTAAAAACAGCATACTTTGGTAAAATCATGCACCCAATAGTGAAAACTTTGTAATATTGTAACAGTAATATATGTAATAATACATGTTATGATACATTTTAATAAAATGTGATATCTTTCAACAGCTCTTTTTGAACATTAAAAAATAAAAGCAGAACACCCCTCAAAAGGTAAGAAAAGGTTCATCACATGTTCAGTTTTATTTGTAATTACTAGTTAAAAGGTACTGTTGTACAGAGCCCCAAAAGGGACGTGGTGTATTTATTTTTTTTACATAGAAAGTGGTGAGCACCACTTACTAAGTCGTGAGCACGACTTACTAAGTTGTGAGCACCACATACTAAGTCGTGAGCACGACTTACTAAGTCGTGAGCACCACATACTAAGTCGTGAGCACGACTTGCTAAGTCGTGAGCACGACTTACTAAGTCGTGGGCACCACTTACTAAGTCGTGAGCACCACTTACTAAGTCGTGAGCACCACTTACTAAGTCGTGAGCACCAGAAACATACTCAAAATATCAGATGAGCACTTTCTTGCAATGGGGTGAGCATTATCTTGCAGTCCTGCTCAAGAAGAATGGAGTTTATTGAAGTGTACTTTCAGCTAGGTCTCAAATATAAAGACATAACCTTTATTCTTGCCAATCGTCACAGATACGTTATTACTGAGAGACATTTAAAACGCATAGGTAATTCTGTTTATTCAGCAACAACTGAGAAGTTCAGGTCAGCTCCATGGCTACAGGTGGATGCATGCCAAATGTCAAGAAAATGGTTTGCAAGTAAAGAAGGAAGATGTTTGGCTAATCCTAAAGGCTCTGGATCCAACAGGAGTTCAGCTCAGAAAAGCCAGGAGACTACAACGCCGTAACTACTTTGCAAAAGGACCAAACTACATTTGGCATTTTGATTCCTATGATAAATTAAAGCCATTTGGTATTTGTATCAACGGATGCATTGATGGATTTTCTAATAATATCATTTGGCTACTACATGGAAGCTGTAGAGAGACTCAGAGGTTGTCCAAGGATAGCTAGAGGAGATTGTGGTACAGAAAACGTACATGTCAGAGACTTTCAACGGTTTCTCCACCGCAACAGAGATGATGGAAATTCTATAGACAGCTACTTGGATGGAGCGAGCACAGCCAATCAATGAATAGAGAGTTGGTGGGGAATCCTAAGAAGAGAATCAATGGAATTCTTCATCTCTTTATTCACTGATCTTAAGGACAATGGCTTGTTTGATGGATGTTTCCTGGATAAAAGCATTCTTCAGTTTTGTTTCATGGGAATTATACAGGTAATAATGATGGTTTACATATTTGTTCAATGTGAAAAGCTCAATGTTATACACACCATTTACTGAAAAAAGAACATGTTTAAAGATAGATATTGTAACAAAAGAATTGTCTGTGATCTTACCAACCTTACTGTTAAAGTACTGTTTCACAATATAAAAGGCGGGCAATTAATTACTTGTTAAGTTTTTCCACTTTCAACACTAATTCTAAGGAAATGTTAATTTAATAACTTAAATGTGCACCAATGGCATTGAATTTCAAATATATGTCAAATGATCGATGTAAATGCCTCAGAATCAAAATCTAGGTGTGCATGAAATATGGACATGAAATCCACAAGTAAAATAATTGTTACTTTAGTAACAAACAAAAGACTACTTAAAAAGCTACTTTAATACTTTAGAGCAACTTACTGAATTGCAATGGAACTTCATTGTTTACCTAGCATTTATAAGCAAATGAACTGAATTTTATAGCATTTTATTTTTTTTGTGGAAGGTGTGACCAGGCACAAAGCAGTACATGTGTTGTCACTAATGTAACAGAATGATATTAAAACAAAATAGGACTCTTATATTTTTAATAATATGCATTTGAGAAGAGGAAAATGATAGTATGATTTAAAAATGTTACAACGCCTATGATACAATAATTATAATGTTACTAGTTACAATCTCTGCCTGATCTGGAAGTTGTTAATTAGCAGTTAGTTTAGTCATTTCATGAACATCTTACCATGCTCGTCTGTTCAATTGTGAATTCAGTCTCAGGATCTGAAGCTGTACTTTCATTTTTGCTGGTATCATGCTTTTCTAGCATCTGGTAATCTGTCTTCGTTTTCCTTCTTGATATTCGCTGTGCTGTGAAAAGCTGTTTAAGAAAGCAAAAGTCTCAGCATCTATATACATTTTACATAATAACTTACAATATCTAGTTTAAAACCTTTCCAGAAGAAAAAGCCTGTTACTAAATTATTACTTTTATTAGCGGTCCAAGCACGCAGTACACCATATGTGTATAGTGTATATATGCATACTAATACCATACATGTATATGAGGGCCTTCTATCATACATTAAAATATTGCTATGATTGGCCTGTTGGGGGCGCTATAGCAGAAAATCAGTTATATCTAAATGTACATGTGGCCTAAGCACATGAATCTTTTTGAATTGTATGCAGTGCTGTTGCCTTTATAACTTTGTAATTACATGTCTTTACCAAAAATGCATTGTTTTTCATCAGTGGCCAGTAGTTTAAAAATTGCACTTTTCGAACTTGTCTTTGAATTTTCAACTAAACCTAAACTAAATCAAATTTGGTTACCCTGTAAGTAAATAATTATCGAAAAAATCTTGAAATTTGTACTAATTCTGGCCCCTAAACCTTGATCAAACAGGTACGTGAAAGTCTTTTCTGAGTTATTTGGCCAAAACTCAAAGTTTTAGGCATGTCAAAAATATTAAAGACACTCATTAGGAATGTCATTAGAAGCACATCTGCCAAGTATGAGCCAAGTGAGTCTTCAGGAGGCTCTACAGTGATAAATTAACTATTGCGCATTTAAACCATTTATCGCTATTTTCAAACCTAAATGGACAGAAGACAAGAACCTTTGACCCACACACAAACTTACATACATATATATATGGACAATATGATGTTGATTCCCAATTTTGAGCAAAATCGAAAATTTTTTGCCTCTATTATGGCCAAAAAACAACAGTGATTTTGCAGGCCTGGAGCCTGTATTATCACTTTTTCAAACCTAAATAGATACAAGACAAGAACCTTTGATCCTATCAACACAAAAACTTACATACATATATAGACAAATGTTGAGCCACATCAGACCTTTCTTACCTCTACAACGGTTAAAATTCTACTAGGAGGCCTATTTAATTTCTTACTGGTCTCTTGCTGCACTCTGGTGGTCATTTGGTGAAACAACTACAGGGTAATCATTTTAAAATAAAGCCCTGCTAAACTCTAAAGCTCATCTAATCTTGCTGGTCTTGATCAAAGACAATGTATAGCTGGACAGAGCATCGTCTCTCAAAAGTGAAGCCACCAAAGGTCGGGCGCCCCCTGCTGTTCGATTGCAGAAAGCTGTGTAACCCCACCCATCCCCATAGGTTTCAATGGCAAAACAGACAACTTTTAATCACGTTTTTTCCCAATATACTGTAATTATACCTCCTTTATTTAAATGCAGCAGCTAGTGTAACCTCTGCTTATATTGTTAATTTTTTATATCCCCACAGAATTTGTTTTTTAAAACGTTATTCAGCTCTATTCAAAAAGGTGTGGTTATTGTAAAAGGGCTGGTTATGGGCGGGACCAATAACAGACTGTCATCTCCACTCTGCTCTGCAGCCTGTGACTGAACACTTTTGAATGCTTAACCTGACATCAATACCACTTCAGTCCTTTGATCATAACATGATTCTCAGATACCCCGTCAGTTTATGTAGACATTCACCAAAGGGGGCGGAGCTAGTGCTAGATAGCTGTTTCTCTCGAACCATACAAGCTATCAAGTAGTATCAAGTTGTATTTTTCACTTTAAGAACTGGTGTTGTTTCACCAAATGCCCACTAGAGTGCAGCAAGACACCACATAAAACCTGATGAACACTACAGCTCAATTTATCAACGCTTTTCAACTAGTTTAGTCACAGCACTTATCTAGCATCATCAGCTGGGTCTTTATGGCCATGCTGGTCAACCAGCTGGGTCTTTATGGTCATGCTGGTCAACCACCTTGGTCTTTGTGGTCATGCTGGTCATCCAGCTGGGTGATGGTCATACAGCTTGGTCTTTACAGTCATGCTGGTCATCCAGTTTGGTCATGCTGGTCAACCAGCAATATGTTTTGAGCCTAACTGGCCTTGATTTCAAAATTAAGACTGAGAAAGCAGGAAGTCAAATAATAAACTAAATTATGATAGTCTATATCCATGGAAGTGGAGCCTTAATATATCATTTAAAAACTGCACTGCTTACCTCATTCTGCTCCTCATGTTGTGACTCATCATCTTCATGGGCTGAAGATAAGCTTACATGGCCATCAAGCTTTTCATTTTCATGAACACAGGTCTCATTCACTGATGTTGATTTCCTCTTGACTGGACAGGCCTTTTTGAAAAATATGACAGTTAAATTTAAAGCATATTTAAATATTTTAAACTCTGTAGTAAATTATTTTAGTAACTGTATGACAGGATGCTGTCAGTGTTGGCACATTTAAAAAACTGTTAAGTTAATTAAATATAAAATGTAATGTGTTTACAAAGCAAAATGATAACTTGACTAAGTTGAGTCAACATTTTTTTGTTCAGTATACAAAAGATTTTAGGATTTGTCTCCCAATCCTTTAACAGAAGTTAAGTAAAGGGATTACCAGCATACCTTTTTCTTCTTTTTTGTAGACTCATCAGGCTAAAAGTCAGAATCTGTATCTGAAGAAATTACAAGTGATGGCCCTTCTTCAGCATTTATTTCTTTTGAATAAAGGTATAGGCGAACCATTCGTAGCTTGCTTTCTTCATATATCTGACACAATGTGGTGTTCGGTGGTACAAAACTTTGACTAAAATCCCGAATTTCAAAATCAAATTCATCTGCGGAACCTTTTGATGAAAAGCCTTTGGGGAAAAACAACTGTTTGCCAACTTTAAGTAATTCTTCAACCAAAGTGGTCCTCTGGCAGCTTAGGTGTCTTGTTCCACCTCCATTTTTTGTTTGTACCTGCCGATACTGTCCATTCTGGAAATGCAGCCAGACCATTTCCAGACGTCTTTTATCCTTAGATGCATTTTTGTTGCCAAGACCAGATTATCTATCTGATGCACACTGCTGAGATTCTTGTCTGCCTTGTTTCCCTTTTATTCTTTGAAGAATAGCAGATTTAGCAGTTGACTGTTCCTCAGTGTAACTGCAAGCTGCCATTTTTTGACGATTGCTCTCACTGCAGTACGATCTCCATATCTAGGGAAATATTTCCCAAGCTCTTCAGTATTCATGACAGAAATCACAGTCAATCTGCAGTAAATTAAAAAAAATAATTGTAAAAATTAGATTATGTGGCAAATTTTAAAGTAATCCTAACAGTGAAATAAGAAATACAAGAAAAAACATTACAAAAGAGCCTACAAGAAAGATATTTTTGCAACCCTTACCTCATACATTTGTTAATTAATTGCTGAGAATTAAATGCATGTACATTAACTTGCATTTTTTCAATACACCTTGAACCTTTGAAGTCTGTTTTATATTTACATGTTCCTTTTAGAGCTCAGACATCACATTCAGAATCAAGCATCACAAGTACTGCACTTTGTGTTAACCCAAAGAAAACAGCAAAGGTTGATTTCAATTTTGTCTAGAAAGCATTATTCATTTAAATTCATAGAAGCCTACTTTTTTTTACTACAGCTAAATTATTAACAAGAAGATCATATAAATGTTTTTATTAAAAGTAGTTTGTGTCAGTTTATATAAGGAAATCAATATTTATTTAGAACTGTATTTTTTCAGGTGCTCGAAATTTTAAAATCAAGACCTAAACTGAAGGCCTTACAGAAGGAATCGCCTACAAGAAACACTTGTATGATTCACAGACATAATGAAGGCAGACGTTATTTATTATTATAATAATATGTTTGTAATTATATTATGCAATATTATATTATATACTCCCACCTATGTTGCAGGCCTGGACAATGTATACAAAGTGGTGTGGTTTATTATTCTTATTTTTGCAGCTTATACCTACATTAACTTAGCTTTAGCTTCTTTTTTAACTGTTTCATAGTAAATGCAATATAAATATATATTATAAATTAATAGTATAATACTGTGTTAACCCTCTTTTAAAAACCTTCTTATCCCGGCATTTATAAAATGATACTGCAAACATCTGCATTTCTCTAGGTTTATGGTATCTTGTTAATTCCTTTGTAGTTCTTTGGGAACTTTCCAAAGTTATGATTATTACCTTCATCAGGTTACTTGTTGATCATCAATGCTTCCTAATTACATCTCCTTTTTGCTCAGGCCTACATTGCGGTTCCCCTACATTTTAGATCAGCTGTATAATTAGATACTGTAGATTATTACTGTCATTCCTCCACAGATTTATCACTAGTACGTTTCTGAACACAGCAACAATGTTAACTAAATTTTTTGGATGATTCTAAGCACAAAAATTAAATTAACTTGGTTGTGATATCAGCAGAACTCTTTCCATTTCTGTTTTTTTGGATGTCTTTATGGTTTTTATAATCTCTTTTTGTGCTCAGGTGCTGTCAAAAAGGCACAAAAGCACATGGTTGAGGCTCTTAAAGAAGATCCTTAGGAAGAGAATATGCCCTGATCCTAACACCCTTTCACTGTATACTACAGGTACAGACTCAGACGTAAGTTGTTGACCTGGAATCCACACCCACAAATCAGTCACTAGAAATCATACATTTCAGCAGTGGTAGCTAAAAATGTAGTCCTAACTACAAAAATCAACTGTTTCATTTATGGTGAAAGAGAACAGGGGTGGGTTTTCCGAAAACGATCAAACTTAGTGAAAAACGAACAAACTAACACATGACGTGAGTAAAGAACGATTCAGTTCTGCAAGTGTTTCCCAAAGAGCTTCGCAAAGCGAAAATTAACGAACAAGTTTAAAGAACGTCTTTGTTGACTCCCCGAAACAGCAAACCACAAACATCGATTCAACTCTGCCAAATATGCAGTATTTATTTACTATTATGCGTAAAAAAACGTAGAAATGTGTTTTATTGTGTTGTAACATTATACATATTCTGAAAAAAATCAGGAACACATGATTTTATAAACAAAACATTATAACCAACCAGAATATGTTCTATACTTTATACATTAAGCTTTAAGGACAGATCTGCACACCCTTGGTATTTTAACTTCAGTGTCTTCATGAGATAGAGTCACCTGTAATTTGTTCAGCATCTTGAAGGAGTTTCTGGAGGTGCTGAACAATAGCTACTGCTTTTCGCTGTGTTACCTGCACATTCACCATAGCGTGGTGAGAACTGTGTATAGGTGCATGCATGCCATAGTAACAGCCTGATTACAGAATGCATAGACTTCAAGACAGCAGCTTTTCTTAGACCATGAGCATCAGGCATTCATTGATTGCATTTATTGCAGCATTAATGTCAAAAGCTCTACCATCACTAACCTGGATTTTAATTATTTAATCGTGGGTTTGATTTCAATATGCCCTGTTGGACTAAAAGCATAGACAAAGTTGGCATTATAGTATAGTATAGTATAGTATAGTATAGTATAGTATAGTATAGTATAATATAATATAATATAATATAATATAATATAATATAATAATTTAACCACAGAAATATTTTTTCTGCTGCTTTTCCTTCATGCTGTGGAGCTCTAGCTCATTCCAAATCACCATCTCAGTTAGGTCTTTAGGTTAGGGGATTGTGAAGGCCATGCACATTTTTGTTTAACAGGTAATTCCATACGCGTCAATTAATAGTTTGTAGAAAATAAATTAAATAAAAAAAAAAACATTGAATGAGACAAACTTTTGACTGGTACTTATGTATTTGCAAGTTGACACAGAGTTTGCCCAGATGAACGGCAACAATGTTGTTTAGAAGCACCTGATTATTAAATATTATTAAATATAACCTGCACATTATCCAAAGATACCCATTCCAATACGTGTAGGTGTGATTAAAGACACCACAGGCGTACACTGGAGCTACAATACCAGGAATTTTCCCAATAGCATGCAAAAATATATTGTGTTGTGCTGTAATTACCGGTCTGGTGGAAATTGTGTATAGGTGCGTGCAGTAACAGCCTGATTACAGAATGCATAGACTTGGAGACTTTGCAGCTTTGCTAAGAACGTAAGCATCATCTGCATTAATGCCAAGAACTCTTACATCGCTAATCTGGATTTTAATGATTTATTCGTGAGTTTGATTGGTCAATTCCAATAGACTACAAACCACAGACAAAGTTGGCATTATAATGTAATATAATATAATATAATATAATCGATTCAACCACATAATTTTTTTTCCCTCAAAAACGCATGGGTTTGGGAAACACTCTTTAATTAACAATCAATCTTAAGTAAAAGTTAACAAAGTTCTTAGTGTTATGAAGTTTTCGGGAAACCCACCCCTGTTTTATATGAAATGCAATAGAAATATATATTATGAATAAATAGTATAATACTGTGTAAGAACTTCTTTTTATTTGTGGAAATGCACAGAACAAACTGTTCAAACAAAGCCCGTCTAACGTTGGTGGAAAATAGCTATTTGTGTTAAATGTGCCCTGACATTTTTCAATAGGGTTCTGTATTGGGTAAAGGGTGCACAGCAAATTTGCCAGTGTTAACTCAACATGCAAATCAATTTACATTTAAAACTCACATTTCTGATTAAATACTGGCAAATGGTTGTTTGCAATTTATATTTTTATTTTTTGTAATCCTGTTCTTGTTTTTCTTACTTGGAATTACCAGATAATTTGAAAAAACTGAAGCAGGTTTTGTCAGCAATGAAGGTTCCTCCTCTCTCACGGCACCCTTGTGCTCTACATCACTCAGTGATCTTCAGATCTTCAGAGGCAGCTTGCATTAAAAATATGTTATACTTTGAGAAAACCATTTTTGCAGCCTGATATATGTCAAAGTAACATTTATATGAAATGCTGGACCCAAGTTTTACCAGCAGAGCACAGGCCAAGGCATCACACTGCCCATTACAGGGCTCTGTGTATCTTTGCTCATATGATTTTTTATTTTTAAATGATTTGTGAGAAAGGGTTTAGTGGGCAAAAACAAATACTGATAAATTTAAATAAACAAACAGTATTATTAAAGTATATTAAAGGTTTATTTATCTAAATATAAAATCTCGTGTCAACTTAATTTTAACAAAAAGTGCAGTGTGCAACTATAGTGACTGAAGCACAGCACACAGGCTGACTACATACATGGTGCTGTTAAAAAAGATTATACAGATGAATATCCAGGCAGGAGTATTAAGAACTGATAAAACACATTCCCTGTTGTTTTGACACTGTTAGCCTGGTGTTTTTGCCTGCCTAGATTTGCTCTGCTTTAACAGGGTGTGGTGGTGCTCGGACTGACACTTTTGATAATCAGTTCATACGTAGATCATTTTTAATCCCCCAGTGTAGAAAATTGTCTTTGAAATACAGCTGTTCTTTCTTGGTCTTGATTTTTGTGAATTCAGATGATGTTATTTCCCATGCTGAAATCTACCCGTATTTCACATCATGGTTTTATTTCTAAAGCTTAATCAAAATGTAAAATCAACATGTAAATCAAGTTACATTTAAAACTCATGTTGCTAAATTAATACTGCAAATTTTCTGTGTTTTCAATATATATTTTTATATTTTAATCCTGTTTATCCTATACACAATGCAAACTATGATTTCCTGTATACCTTTTTAATTTGGTGTGGTAGATAGCTCACATTCTTGCAAGGGCAATTAGGTTAGAACATAGTTCATTACTATGTTTATTGTAACATTAGAATGTTTGTTGTGTTTAAGAGTCTCATACATGCTAAAAGTGAAGAGAGCTTTGTGCAGTCTCCGAAAAAGAGATCTGTGCTTATTGAGGACATAGTGTCAGCACTTAAAGGTGTGTAACATAACAGAGTATGTATTATTTGTTTCTGAACAAAAAATAAGTTATGTGACAAATTCTTTAATCATGTTCTTCTTTTTCTTACTTAGAATTACACAGATGTTGTGAAAAAACTAAAGGAGGTTGTGTCAGCAATAAAGGTTCCTTCTCCCTCACCGGCGGCACCCTCATGCTCTACATCATCCAGTGACCCGATACTGATGGATATTTGGACCTTCAGGATGTCATGTCCCATGTCGGCCAGACTGATGGAAGTTTCTGGAAGTCAGCCTTCCCATCACCCACCACAGTTCAGCTGCCCATCATCCAGTTTATTCACCTGCCTTGGACTAGCTGTTCACTTTTCACTACTGATTGCATTGAAGCTACATGAACTTTAACTGCTTTCATCACTCATGTTGCTAAACAAACGGATATATTAGACCAGTGCAGTGTTAATTTTGTTGACAAATCATTTTTGTCATAGTTTTTGTCAACAAAGCTTTTTTTCAAGACGAAAACGAGACAATAACTAAACAAAAACAGCATAAAATAGTCATGGATAGTCATCCAATCAGTACCCATCTCTTCTGCAGTAGCAGAAGTCACCACTGTCACAAAACATATAGCTAGTGTTTACAGCAGGAACGGGTCAATAATTTTTTTTTTTAGCAAAACGATATCAATAAAATAATTGAATCTGTTAACTCAAAAGTCTGTGTAAAGTTCCTAGTTCATATGCACTGGTCCCTGAACGGCAGAACAGCAGTGAAGCTTCTCTGCCACTCAGGGTCACATTCTCCTAACAGCTCTCATTGTTGATGAAAACACTCTGACCTTCCTGGTTCCTGCAAAAGTAAAAACAACCTCCAAAGCCTTGTCATTGTGACAGTTAAAAAGAGAGCAAAGATCATAAGGTTATTAAGTGAATTATAACGTGAACAGTAAAAATAATAACTGTATATATAAATGTATAAAACATTTAAGAATAAGAGTGTGAAGGTGTGGTTATCTCCAATCACACCCTTCAATATCCTTTTTTGTGCATAGTTTTGAGCTCCTTTCTCACTGTTTAGCGAGATGAACTGCCAGTGTTGTGTAACTGTGCACTCACATCTTGTTTTTAAATTTCAGTGGTTGTGTTCTTATGTGTGTTAAAAACATCTCTTCCACTCAGAAAGTTTTTATTTTAATTTTTCCAGGGATGTATGTGAGTGTAACAAAGCCGTTACATACCAGTCCAAATTCTACACAGTTCACAAGCAAAAACAAAACAAACAAAAAAACAAAGCAGAACATACATAGTGTTTAGACTGGGCATATAGAATTACAAACAAGGGATTATACAGACAGAAAAGTAAGACAGGGTAGCTACTTTTAGTTTTCCAAGTACACACATAGAGGAGACCAAATCTTCCAGAATTTTTGTGAATTATGATGCAAATCAAATGTTAATTTTTCGAGAGGTAAGAACGTAACTACTTGTGTTAACCACATCTTGACTGAGGGCACTTCTGATTTGGACCATAACAGCAATATGCATATTTTTGCCAAATACAATAGTGTGTTCTGTGCATAGATAGTATCAGAATTCAAGGTGTTTGGGTACAGGTTCAACAAATAGAGGTGGGGTGACCGTTCAAGATGCACTTCCAATATCTTCTGTATAAAAGTATGAACTTCTATCCAATAAGCAAAAATCCGGTCACATTTCCAAAACATATGCATGACAGAGCCAACATAATTTTTACATTTAAAACACAATATTAGGAAACATTTTGTGTAGACGTACTGGTGTTAAATAAAAACGATGGATGAAGAAAGGATGAAGTTTTGCTCATGTTGGGCTATAGAAGTGCATTTAGGAAAGGTTTGTTTACATACTCTACGCCAATTTTCATCACTGAATGATGTAGCTAAATCACGTTCCCACAAGATTCTTAATGCATTATAAGAGGAAGTTTCTGAGTTTGATAGAAGTCTATAAAAATGAAATCTTGTAAAAATTTATATAACTTTTATTTGGAATATCAAAACATTTTCTAATTTCCTCAAATGACCTAAACATGTCTTTCGTGACTAACTGCGAAAAATGTATTATACCTCTTGGTCTACAGCCCAGAGACATAATGGTTCTGATCTCTGAAGGAAAATCAGGATTAAAGGCAAATGGGGACCATAGAGATATATTGGGTGGAATTCTTTTTTAATGTCTTTCCAGACCATAAGCGTGATATTTAGATAAGAAATTGTTGATTTTCTTGAAAAAGACAGGGGGTAAATGACATGGAAAGTTCTGGAACAGGCGAGGAAGTAAAGTCATCTTGATAGCATTGATTTTTCCAAAAAAGGAAATGTGTAGTGCAGACATGTTGGCTAGATTTTGTTTAATTCTTTTGAGTAGAGGGGGATAATTTCTTTCAAAGAGTTGCTGCAGATTAGGTGTAATAATGATTCCTAAATATTTAAAGGATTCCACTATCTGAAATGGGTAGTTTTGCATAGTTTCAGGCAAGGTGTTGAAACACTGCCATATATTTACTAAAATTAATTCTGTAGCCTGAAAACTTACTGTATTGGAGGATTATATCTAAAATGACTGACACTGGAGGATTATATCTAAAATGACTGACACTGAGGTCAGTGGATCAGACAGATAAAGTAATACATCGTCTGCAAATAATGATATACGGTGATCCTCTCTATCTATTGTTACCCCTGATATATTGTCACTTATCCTAATCAATTGAGCCAAAGGCTCTTTCGCTACTGTGAATAAGAACGGAGAGAGAGGACATCCTTGTTAGAGCCGGAATTGAACTTTTCTAATACAGCAAATTAAAACCTCCATTCAACCCTGTCGAATACCTTTTCGGCATCTAAAGATATAATAATTGCAGGGACTTTGGTTCTATTTATATAATCAATAATATTTAATAATCGCCTTAAATTATATGATCCGTATCTGAATTTAACAAAACCGGTCTGATCTGGGTAGATTAGTTTTGGAAGCAGAGATTTCAGTCTACGAGCAATGGTTTTTGCAATAATCTTAAAATTGACATTAAGTAGACTGATTGGCAGATACGACGAGCATTCTAGCGGGTCTTTGTCTGTTTTTAAAATCTAGCTGATAGTAGCTAGATTCCATGACTCAGGTATTATATTTTTTTCCAGCATCTCATCAAAAACAGGCATGAGAATGGGATTTATCTCTGGCCAGAAGCTCTTATAGAATTCTAAGGAGTAGCCATCCTGTTCTGGTGATTTTCCAGAAGACATAGACTGGATAGCCTCCCACACCTCCTCTGGTGTAAATAGGGCACATAAGGAATCTCTATCTGACTCAAGCAGGCTAGGGAGTGAAGTGTTTTCTAAATAGGATCTTATTTCTTCATCTGAGCCAGAGTAGTCTGAACAGTAGAGCCTTTTATAAAAATCGCTAAATTAATTATTTATCAAGCAAGGATCATGAGTTACTGTGCCAAATTATGTCGGGGCTGCATTTAGATCTTTCGTTCTGGATCTTTTTTAGTTGGTGTGCTAATAAATGACTAGTGTTATTCCCGAATTCATAATATTTTTGATTAGTATTGAATAGTTGTTTTTTTACCTGCTCAGTATATTCCGTGTTTTAACCTGACACTAGTTAGTTGATTCCAAATGGATGGAGATGGATAGTTTTTATGTTCATGTTCCAGATAGATTACCTCTGCCTCCAATTCCTTTATTTTCTGTGCTCGCATTTTAGCCTGAAAAGATGCATATGCAATCAGAGGTCCTCTCAGAGTGGCTTTAAAAGCATCCCATATGGTTGCAGAGGAGGTGGGGGAATGCTGATTTTCCCTCCAGTATTGTTGTATTTTCCCTCAGGTGTCAGAACAGAAAGATTCGTTCTTCAAAAAAGAGGAATTGAACGTCCAGTTTGAAGTCCTCGGAATTGATAAGTTGAGATCAATATTTAAGTATATTGGGCTATGGTCTGACAGGACGATAGGGCCTATCCAGCATTCTCTCACTTTGTGCATGTAAGTGAACGGAATGAAATAATAATCTATTCTGGAGTAGGATTTATGTGGATTAGAATAAAATGTATAGTCTCTGTCCAGAGAATGCAACTCTCACCATACATCTGCTAAGCCCGAATCCTGAAACAGAAACCACAGTGTATGGGATGATTTTGGATTAGACATGGAGGCTGAAGAGGATTTATCTAGGATGGCATTTAGTGTGCAATTAAAATCACCTGCTATAAGTCCAAAATCTCTCCAATGCTGATTGAATATCAAAACCATACGAGACATAAACCTGGGACAGTCTTCATTGGGGGCATATATATTTAAGATAGTGAGATGCTGACCAATAATAGAACCTGTAATCATTATATATCGACCTTCCGGGTCATATTCCTCCCTCTCAAGAATAAATGCGACATTTTTATGTATCAGAATGGCAGTCCCTCTCCTATTGGGTCCAAAGGAGGAGAAGTAGATTTGTCCTACCCAATCTCTCTTTAATTTTAGATGTTCTGTTTTTGACAGATTTGTTTCTTGTAATAATGCAAAAGATACATTTTCTTTCTTTAAAAATGTCAGTATCTTTTTCCTTTTAACCATGTTCCCTATGCCCTTAAGATTCCATGATACAATGTTAAGTGAGCTCATTGAACATTAGTATTAGTTGTAAATAATAGCAGAATTTGGCAACCTGGTATTTTGTTTAGTGTAACTTAATATAAGTAACAAGAATTCCTGCATAAGAACACTGTAACTGAGAGATAACAACAACAACAAACATAAAACGTTGAACACCCCCCCTCCCCGACCCCATCCCCAAATGATGGGGCACAAAAATACCACGCCGGTCACTATGACTGCCCCAACACAGCCGAGCAAAAACACAGGCTGCACACATCTTCGATAACACTGAGTATAGCTACGCGTAATTACCGCTCAATAATAGTGCAACACTGAAGCTTGACCAAACGGAAAGGAGAGAGAGAAAAAAAGGGGGACAGATAATGCTGGTACTGACATAATGAAGTCAGTTTCTGCAGATCTACCCTAATAACGTAACATCATAACTTTGTAACATTTTACATAGAAACCTGCGTTTAGTCAGCAAAGCGAAACAGTCATACCTCCTATAGCAAACGCCATAAGTGGGTCCATCTAAAGCTTAGAGTAGGAGTTCAATTGTGTCCAAGAAGGCTGATGCTTTTTCTCGGTCATCGAAAAGGTGTATTTTTCCTTCGTGTAGACATCTAAGCCTTGCTGGGTACGCGAATCCACGAAACTTCTTCTGCTGGGCAAAAGAGAGTCTTCATAGAACCGCAAACAAGAGCCGTTGTACCGAATGTCCCGTTTCTGTCTTGCTGCTCCCAGACTCATCTATTGAGATCAATATTTAGCGTAGAAATCTCACAAGAATGCTTCTGGGTGGACTGTTTTCTGTGGCTTGGGATCCCCTTGGTTGGGCGAAGGCTCTGTAGGCTCTTTCGATTTCTAACAGCCCTTTGTTTGTCGGCAAGTCCAGCCAAGTAGGTAGCATGTCCTGCAAAAACTTCACTAATGGGACCACTGCCTTCTGCCTGTTCCATTAAACCGACAATTCTCACGTTCTTACGACGGCCACGGTTTTCTAGGTCGTCCGCCTTAGCCCGCAGCTGGTCCGCCGTCTTCTGCGAAGCAGCTACCTCCAGCGAGTTAATAGTGTCCTCGTTGGTAAAAATACGCTGCTCAGCTGATTTGATCTCCAGTATTTTTGCCATATTGGACTGCATGGTGGCTTCTTCCTCAGGTTCGCTAGGCGGTTGGTTGGATTTCTTCTTTTCCTTCGATTTTTGGGAGCGGGCAGATCCAAAAACAGGAAATTCTCTGGGTGCCCGACATATTTTCCTAGCTCAAGGACCCAAATAAAATGAAAGATTAAGGAAGGTAGACTAAATTAAGCAGATCTGTACGCAGCCATCTCAGTCCCGGTCATGTGAGAACCCCCAGAAATTAGTTTTTAAGAAGTAAAACATATTGCATTAAAATCTTCTTTTCAACATTTCTTAAGTGTTTGGGTTCATTTGTGTGTTGAATATAGTAAATGCTTTCTTTGCAGGTTTCAGGATGAGAAAAGCGTGCATAGTTTTGTGCTCCTCTCTCACTCCTTACGGAGAGAAACTGCATTAGGTGTTGATTTGAACTGAAAACATCTCTTTCGTTCAGCAATTAGTTTTTTAAGAAATAAAACATATTCTGACTGTTTCATAAGTGTCTGACTGTTTCATAAGTCCAGACATTTCATAAGTGTCTGGATTCATTTATGTGATGAATGTAGAAAAGGCTGTCTTTAGGGGTTTTAGATGGAGAAAAGCGTTTTGCGGGTAGTTTTGAGCTCCTCTCTCACTCCTTAAAGACAAAAACTGTACAAAGTGTTGTTTTGATCTGAAAACATCTCTTTCTTTCAGAAATCAGGTTTTTAGACCTAAAACATAACACAACTGACCGAAATGCACTACCGTTTTGTTTTCAACATTTATAAAGTGTTTAGGTTCATTTGTGTGTTGAATATAGTAAAGGCTTTTGTTGGGACCTGAAAAAACTTGTCACTAAAAAAATTTGGCTCCAAATATTTTGGGACCCGAAAAAACTTCGTCACCAAAAAAATGTTGGACCCGAGAAAACTTTGTCACTAATAAAATTTGGACCAGAAAAAAATTTGGGACCCGAAAAAATCTTGTTTCTAAAAAAATGTTGGAACTGAAAAAAGTTTGGTTCAAAAAGTTTTGGGACCCGAAAAAAAATCGTCACCAAATAATTTTTGGCACCCCAAAAATCTTCGTCACCAAAAAAATTTTGGACCTGAAAAAAGTTTGGCTCAAAAAAGTTTGGGACCCGAAAAAACTTTGTCACCAAAAAAATGTTGGTACCCGAGAAAACTGTTACGCCCTCGCTATGTTTTCCTGTGTTTTCCCCGTTTCCTAGTGTGTTTCTCTAGTACTTTTCCATCACGTGTGTCTAATTTGTAGCTCCGCCCCTCGTTACCTGTCTCCCCAGGTGTTCATTGTTTCATGTTTAGTATAAATAGTACCTGTTAATCTACGTTTGCTGTCGGTCTTTGCACCTTCCCCTGTTGTTTTGTCACGTCACGTTATTGCTTTCTCTACGTTTCATATTTACTGGCTCTTGTTTATTGTCATTCACGTTATTTCTAGTCACGTTTATTTCCTGTTCGTTTCTTTGTTTATTTTGTATATATTTTCGTATTTTATCCTAGCCTTGTTTGTACTTATCTGTTTAGTTTAGTTCTTTGTTTGTTTTCCCTGTTTGTTTATGTATATATATTTATTCGTTATTCCCCTGTTTGTTTATTTGTTTATTTGTTATTTATTAAAGTCTTGTTCTTACCCGCATTTAAATCCGCCTCCCGTCTCATCCCAGCGTCACAAAAACGTTGTCACTAAAAACATTTTGGACCCGAAAAAAGTTTGCGACCCGAAAAAACTTCGTCACCAAAAAATTTTGGACCTGAAAAAATTTTGGCTCAAAAAATTTTGGGACCCCAAAAAAATTCTTCACCAAAAACCTTTTGGGACCCGAAAAATCTTCATCACAAAAATTAGTTTGGACCTGAAAAAACTATGGCTCAAAAAATGTAGGAACCCGAAAAATTTTGGCTCAGAATATTTTGGGACCCTGACAACTTTGTCACCAAAAACATTTTGGGCCCGAAAAAATTTTGGCTCTAAAAACCAGAAAAATTTTCGTCACCAAAAAAATGTTGGGGCCCAAAAAAATTTCATCACCAAAACAATTTGGGACCTGAAAAAAATTTGGCTCAAAAAATTTTGGGACCCAAAAAAATTTTGGCTCAAAAAATTTAGGGACCCAAAAAATTTTGGCTCAAAAAATTCAGGGACCCAAAACATTTTGGGACCCGGAAAACTTCTTCACCAAAAACATTTTGGACCTGAAAAAAATTTTGTCGCAAAAAATTTTGGGACCTGAAAAAACTTCGTCACCAAAAAAAGTTTGGACCCAAAAAAAATTTGTCTCAAAAATTTTTGGGAGCCGAAAAAACTTCGTCACCAAAAAAATTTGAGAGCTGAAAAATCTTCGTCACAAAAAAAGTTTGGACACAAAAAAGTTTTGGCTCAAAAAAATTTGGGACCCGAAAAATTTTGGCTCAAGAAGTTTTGCGGCCCGAAAATACTTCGTCACCAAAAACATTTTGGACCGGAAAAAAATTTGGCTCAAAAAAATATAGGGACCCGAAAACATTTCGGCTCCAAAAAATTTGGGACCCGAAAGAAATTCGTCACCCAAAAAAAAATTTGGACCCGAAAAATCTCCGTCATCAAAAACTTTGGTAGCCGGAAAAAATTTGGCTCAAAAAATTTTAGGACCCGAATCAAAATCGTCACCAAAAAAGCTTTAGGACCCCAAAAATCTTTGTCACCAAAAAAAGTTTGGACCCGAAAAATTTTGTCTCAAAATATTTTGGGAGCCGAAAAAACTTCGTCACCAAAATATTTTGAGAGACGAAAAATCTTCGTCACAAAAAAAGTTTGGACACAAAAAAGTTTTGACTCCAAAAATTTTGGGACCCGAAAAATTTTGTCACCAAAAAAATTCTGGACCCGAACAAATTTTGGGACCTGAAAAAACTTTGTCACCAAAAAAAGTTTGGACCCAAAAAAAATTTGTCTCAAAAATTTTTGGGAGCCGAAAAAACTTCTTCACCAAAAAATTTTGAGAGCTGAAAAATCTTCGTCACAAAAAAAGTTTGGACACAAAAAAGTTTTGGCTCAAAAAATGTTGGGACCCGAAAAAATTTTGGCTAAAAACATTTGGGACCCGAAAAATTTTGGCTCAAGAACTTTTGCGGCCCGAAAATACTTCGTCACCAAAAACATTTTGGACCGGAAAAAATTTTGGCTTAAAAAAATATAGGGACCCGAAAACATTTTGGCTCAAAAAATTTTGGGACCCGAAAGAAATTCGTCACCAAAAAAAATTGGGACCCGAAAAAATTTTGCCTCAAAAAATTTTGAGACCCTTCCTCACAAAAATAAGTTTGGACAAAAAATTTGTCACCTAAAAGATTTTGGACCCGAAAACATTTTGGGAAAACAAATGTTGGACCAAAAAAAACTTCGTCATCAAAAAAAATTGGGAGCCGAAAAATCTTCATCATCCAAAAAATTTTGGACCCAAAAAAACTTCGTCACCAAAAAAATTTTGGTCCCGAAAAAATTTTGGCTCAAAAAATTTTGGGACCCAAAAAAACTCCTCAAAAACTTTGGTAGCCGAAAAACATTTGGCTCAAAAAAATTTAGGACCCGAATCAAAATCGTCACCAAAAAAAATTTGGGACCCGAAAAACTTCGTTACCAAAAAAATTGGGACCTGAAAAAATTTTGGCTTAAAAACTTTTGGACCCAAAAAATCTCCGTCATCAAAAACTTTGGTAGCTGAAAAAAAATTGGCTCAAAACATTTTAGGACCCGAATCAAAATCTTCACCAAAAATATTTTGGGACCCGAAAAATCTGCGTCACCAAAAAAAGTTTGGACCCAAAAAAATTTTGGTCCGGAAAAAAATTTTGGCTCAAAATATTTTGGGACCCGAAAAAACTTGGTCACCAAAAAATTTTGAGAGCCGGAAAATCTTCGTCACAAAAAAAGTTTGGACACAAAAAAGTTTTGACTCAAAATAATTTGGGACCCGAAAAAACTTAGTTGCCAAAAAAAATGTTGGACTCGAAAAAATTTCATCACCAAAAAAATTCTGGACCCGAAAAAAATTTTGGTCCAGAAAAATTTTTGGCTCAAGAAATTTTGCGGCCCGAAAATACTTGGTCACCAAAAACATTTTGGACCTGAAACAAATTTGGCTCAAAAGATTTTGGGACCCAAAAAAAATTCGTCACCAAAAAAAATTGGGACCCGAAAAAATTCTGGCTCAAAAAATTTTGAGACCCTTCCTCACAAAAATAAGTTTGGACACGAAAAACACTTTGTCACCAAAAAAATTGTGGACCCGAAAAATCTTCGTCATCCAAAAAATTTTGGACCCGAAAAAATTTTGTCTCAAGAAATTTTGCGGCCCGAAAATACTTCGTCACCAAAAACATTTTGGACCTGAAAAAATTTTGGCTCAAAAAATATAGGGACCCGAAAACATTTTGGCTCCAAAAATTTTGGGACCCGAAAAAATTTTTTCACCCAAAAAAATTGGGACCCGAAAAAATTTTGGCTCAAAAAATTTTGAGACCCTTCCTCACAAAAATAAGTTTGGACACGAAAAAACTTCGTCACCAAAAAAATTGTGGAACCGAAAAATCTTCGTCATCCAAAAAATTTTGGACCCAAAAAAATTCTGGCTCAAAAAATTTTGAGACCCTTCCTCACAAAAATAAGTTTGGACACGAAAAACACTTTGTCACCAAAAAAATTGTGGACCCGAAAAATCTTCGTCATCCAAAAAATTTTGGACCCGAAAAAATTTTGTCTCAAGAAATTTTGCGGCCCGAAAATACTTCGTCACCAAAAACATTTTGGACCTGAAAAAATTTTGGCTCAAAAAATATAGGGACCCGAAAACATTTTGGCTCCAAAAATTTTGGGACCCGAAAAAATTTTTTCACCCAAAAAAATTGGGACCCGAAAAAATTTTGGCTCAAAAAATTTTGAGACCCTTCCTCACAAAAATAAGTTTGGACACGAAAAAACTTCGTCACCAAAAAAATTGTGGAACCGAAAAATCTTCGTCATCCAAAAAACTTTGGACCCAAAAAAATTTTGGCTCAAAAAATTTTGGCCCCAAAAAACCTCGTCACCAAAAAAAATTTGGTCCTAAAAAAATTTTGGCTCAAAAAATTTTGGGACCCGAAAAAACTTTTTTGCCTAAAAAATGTTGGACCCGAAAGAATTTTGGCTCAAAGACTTTTGGGACCCGAAAAATCTTCATCAACAATAAAATTTTGGATCCGAAAAAATTTAGTTGGCAAAAAATGTTGGACCCGAAAAAACTTTGCAAACTAAAAAAAATTAGTTTGCAAAAAAATTTGTGAACTGAAAAATTTTGGTTTAAAACAAATTTGTGACCCAAAAAAATTTTTGCTCAAAAAAATTTTTGCTCAAAAAATTTTGGGACCCGAAAAAACTTAGTTGCCAAAAAAATGTTGGACCCGAAAAAACTTTGCAAACTAAAAAAAATTAGTTGCCAAAAAAAATTGTCCCCGAAAAATGTTGGTTTAAAACAAATTTGGGACACGAAAAAACTTTTTTGCCTAAAAAATGTTGGACCCGAAAGAATTTTGGCTCAAAGACTTTTGGGACCCGAAAAATCTTCATCAACAATAAAATTTTGGATCCGAAAAAATTTAGTTGGCAAAAAATGTTGGACCCGAAAAAACTTTGCAAACTAAAAAAAATTTGTTTGCAAAAAAATTTGTGAACTGAAAAATTTCGGTTTAAAACAAATTTGTGACCCAAAAATTTTTTTGCTCAAAAAAATTTTTGCTCAAAAAATTTTGGGACCCGAAAAAACTTAGTTGCCAAAAAAATGTTGGACCCAAAAAAACTTTGCAAACTAAAAAAAAATAGTTGCCAAAAAAAATTGTCCCCGAAAAATGTTGGTTTAAAACAAATTTGGGACACGAGAAAACTTAGTTGACAAAAAATGTTGGACACGAAAAACTTAGTGGCCAAAATAATGTTGGACCCGAAAAACTTCGTCACTAAAATGATTTTGGACACGAAAAAAATTTGGTTCAAAAAGATTTGTAACCCGAAAAAATTTTGGTTTAAAAAAAATTTGGGACCCGAAAAAACTTAACCAAAAAAAAATGGGGCATGACAAAACTTCGTCACTAAAAAGAAGACCCGAAAAAAAATTTGGCTCAAAAAATTTTGGGACACCGAAATAATTTTAGACCCGAAAAAACTTAGTTGCCAAAAAAAAATGTTGGACCCGAAAAAACTTCGTCACCAAAAAAATTTTGGACCCGAAAAGCTTCGTCACCAAAAAAAATTGGGACTCAAAAGCATTTTGGCTCAAAAAATTTTCGGACCTGAAAAAACTTCGTCACCAAAAAAATTTGGGACCCTTAAAATCTTCATCACAAAAAAATATTGGACCCGAAAAAGATTTTGGCTCAAAAAATTTTGGGACCTGAAAAAACTTCGTCACCAAAAAAATTTGGGAGCCGAAAAAATGTTGGCTTAAAAAATTTTGAGACATGAAAAAACTTCGTCACAAAAAAAGTTTGGAGCCAAAAAAATTTTGGCTCAAAAATGTTTGGGACCCGAAAAATCTTCGTCACAAAAAAATTTTGGACCTGAAAAAATTTTGCTCAAAAACTTTTGGGACCTGAAAAAAGTTTGTCACCAAAATAAATTTGGGAACCGAAAAGTCTCCGTCACCAAAATAATTTTGAAGACGAAAAGCGTGACCAAAAAAATTTGGGACCCAAAAATATTTTGGCTCAAAATATTTTGAGACCCGAAAAATCTTCGTCACCAAAAAATGTTTGCACCTGAAAAAATTTGGCTCAAAAAATTTTGGGACCCGAACAAACTTAGTTGCCAAAAAAATGTTGTACCTCAAAAAAAGACGAAGACGAAAATCGTCACCAAAAACATTTTGGACCCGAAAAAATTTTGCCTCAGAAGATTTTGGGACCTGAAAAAACGTCGTCACCAAAAACATTTTTGACCAGAAAAAATTTTGGCTCAAAACATTTTGGACCCGAAAATATTTTGGCTCAAAAAAATTTTGGACAAGAATACATTTTGCCTCAAAAAGATTTGGGACCGGAAAAATCTTCGTCACAAAAAAAGATTGGATCCGAAAAAGTTTAGTCTCAAAAAATGTTGGGACCTGAAAAAAATTTGTCACAAAAAATATTTTAGTTTAAAAAAATTTGGGATCCGAAAAACTTGGTCCGCAAAAAAAAATTGGGACCCGAAAAATCTTCGTCACAAAAAAAGATTGGACCCGAAAAAAAAATTTGACCCAAAAAAAAATTCGAAAAATTTTGGGACCCAAAAAAATATTGACCCAAAAACAAACTTCAAAAAATTTTGAACCAAAAACAAACTTCAAAAAATTTTGGGACCTAAAAAAATTTTGACCCAAAAAAAACTTCGAAACTTTTTGGCCCAAAAAAGTTTTGACCGAAAAAAAACTTCGAAAAATTTTGAGACCCAAAAAAAATTTCGAAAAATTTTGGGACCCAAAAAAATTTTGACTCAAAAAAAAACTTCGAAAAATTTTGACCCAAAAAAAACTTCGAAAATTTTGGGACTCAAAAAAATTAAAAAAAAATTTGGGACCCAAAAAAAAACTTTGAAAAATTTTGGGACCCAAAAAAATTTTGACCCAAAAAAAACTTCAAAAATTTTGGGACCCAAAAAAATATTGACCAAAAAACAAACTTCAAAAAATTTTGATCCAAAAACAACTTTGAAAAATTTTGGGACCTAAAAAAAGTTTGACCCAAAAAAAACTTCGAAAATTTTTGGCCCAAAAAAGTTTTGACCGAAAAAAAACTTCGAAAAATTTTGAGACCCAAACAAAATTCGAAAAAATTTGGGACCCAAAAAAATATTGACTCAAAAAAAAACTTCGAAAATTTTTGACCCAAAAAAAACTTCGAAAATTTTGGGACTCAAAAAAATTTCAAAAAATTTTGGGACCCAAAAAAAACTTTGAAAAATTTTGGGACCCAAAAAAATATTGACCAAAAAACAAACTTCAAAAAATGTTGATCCAAAAACAACTTTGAAAAATTTTGGGACCTAAAAAAATTTTGACCCAAAAAAAACTTCGAAAATTTTTGGCCCAAAAAAGTTTTGACCGAAAAAAAACTTCGAAAAATTTTGAGACCCAAACAAAATTCGAAAAAATTTGGGACCCAAAAAAATATTGACTCAAAAAAAAACTTCGAAAATTTTTGACCCAAAAAAAACTTCGAAAATTTTGGGACTCAAAAAAATTTCAAAAAATTTTGGGACCCAAAAAAAACTTTGAAAAATTTTGGGACCCAAAAAAATATTGACCAAAAAACAAACTTCAAAAAATTTTGATCCAAAAACAACTTTGAAAAATTTTGGGACCTAAAAAAATTTTGACCCAAAAAAAACTTCGAAAATTTTTGGCCCAAAAAAGTTTTGACCGAAAAAAAACTTCGAAAAATTTTGAGACCCAAACAAAATTCGAAAAAATTTGGGACCCAAAAAAATATTGACTCAAAAAAAAACTTCGAAAATTTTTGACCCAAAAAAAACTTCGAAAATTTTGGGACTCAAAAAAATTTCAAAAAATTTTGGGACCCAAAAAAAAACATTGAAAAATTTTGGGACCCAAAAAAATTTTGACCCAAAAAAAACTTCAAAAATTTTGGGACCCAAAAAAATATTGACCAAAAAACAAACTTCAAAAAATTTTGATCCAAAAACAACTTTGAAAAATTTTGGGACCTAAAAAAATTTTGACCCAAAAAAAACTTCGAAAATTTTTGGCCCAAAAAAGTTTTGACCGAAAAAAAACTTCGAAAAATTTTGAGACCCAAAAAAAACTTCTAAAAATTTTGAGACCCAAAAAAAAACTTTGAAAAATTTTGGGATCTAAAAAAATTTTGACCCAAAAAAAACTTTGAAAAATTTTGGGACCCAAAAAAATTTAGACCCTAAAAAAAACTTCGAAAAATTTTGGGACCTAAAAATAATTTGACCCAAAAAAACTTCGAAAAATTTTGGCCCAAAAAAGTTTTGACCAAAAAAAATGTTGAACCAAAAAAAAGTTTAAAAAAATTTGGAACCCAAAAAAATATTGACCAAAAAAAAAACTTCGAAAAATTTAGACCCAAAAAAACTCCGATCAATTTTGGGACCCAAAAATATTTTGACCCAAAAAAAACTTCGAAAATTTTGGGAACCAAAATAATTTGACCCAAAAAAAAACTTCGAAAAATTTTGGGACTGAAAAAAATCTTCGAAAAATTTTGGGACCTAAAAAAATTTTGACACAAAAAACCTTCGTAAAATTTTGGGACCCAAAATACTTTTGACCCAAAAAAAAACTTCTAAAAATTTTGGGACCTAAACAAATTTTGATCCAAAATAAACTTCAAAAAATTTTGACTCAAAAAAACTTCTAAAAATCTTGGGAACCAAAAAAATTTAGACCCAAAAAAAATTTTGACCCAAAAAACCTTCGAAAAATTTTGAGACCCAAAAAAAACATCGAAAAATTTTGGGACCCAAAAAAATTTTAACCCAAAAAAACTTCTAAAAATTTTGCGACCCAAAAAAAATTTGACCAAAAAAAAACTTCGAAAAATTTTGAGACCCAAAAAAATATTTACCCAAAAAAAAACTTCGAAAAAGTTTGACCCAAAAAAAACTTCAAACATTTTGGGACCCAAAAAAATATTTACCCAAAAAAAAACTTCGAAAAAGTTTGACCCAAAAAAAACTTCGAAAAATTTTGGGACCTAAAAAAATTTTGACCCAAAAAAAACTTCGAAAAATTTGGGACCCAAAAAAAACTTCGAAAAGTTTTGACCGAAAAAAATTTTGAACCAAAAAAAAGTTTAAAAAATTTTGGGACTGAAACAAAACTTCGAAAAAATTTGGGACTCAAAAAAAACTTCTAAAAATTTTGGGACCCAAAAAAATTTTGACCCAAAAAAAACTTCAAACATTTAGGGACCCAAAAAAATATTTACATAAAAAAAACTTCGAAAAATTTTGGGACCAAAAAAAAAACTTCGAAAAATTTTTGGACCCAAAAAAATTTTGACCCAAAAAACAAACTTTGAAAAATTTTGGGATCTAAAAAAATTTTGACCCAAAAAAAACTTCGAAAAATTTTGGGACCCAAAAAAAAACTTCGAAAAATTTTGGGACCCAAAAAAAACTTCGAAAATTTTGACCCAAACAAAACGTAGAAAAATTTTGGGACCCAAAAAAATTTTGACCCAAAAAAAACTTCGAAAACTTTTGGCCCAAAAAAGTTTAGACCGAAAAAAAACTTCGAAAAATTTTGGGACCCAAAAAAGCTTCAAAAAATTTTGGGACCCAAAAAAATTTAGACCCAAAAAAAAAACTTTGAAAAATCTTGACACAAAAAAATATTGACCCAAAAAAAAAACTTCGAATAATTTTGACCCAAAAAAAACTTCGAAAAATTTTGGGACCCAAAAAAATTTGACACAAAAAAAATCGAAAAATTTTGGGACCCAAAATAATTTTGACCCATAAAAAAACTTCGAAAAATTTTGTGACTCAAAAAAAAACTTCGAAAAATTTTGACACAAAAAAAAACTTCGAAACATTTTGGGAGCCAAAAGAATTTTGACCCAAAAAAAACTTCGAAAAATTTTGGGACCCAAAAAAATATTGACCCAAAAAAAAACTTCGAATAATTTTTGGGACCCAAAAAAACTTCGAAAAATTTTGGGACCCAAAAAAATTTGACACAAAAAAATTCGAAAAATTTTGGGACCCAAAATAATTTTGACCCAAAAAAAAACTTCGAAAAATTTTGTGACTCAAAAAAAAACTTCGAAAAATTTTGACACAAAAAAAAACTTCGAAACATTTTGGGACCCAAAAAAATTTTGACCCAAAAAAAACTTCGAAAATTTTGACCCAAACAAAACTTCGAAAAATTTTGGGACCCAAAAAAATTTAGACCCAAAAAAAAACTTTGAAAAACTTTGGGACCTAAAAATATTTTGACCCAAAAAAAAATTCGAAAAATTTTGGGACCTAAAAAAATTTTGACACAAAAGAACTTCGAAACATTTTGGCCCAAAAAAGTTTTGACCGAAAAAAATTTTGACCCAAAAAAACCTTCAAAAATTTTTTGGACCTAAAAAAATTTTGACCAAAAAAAATTCGAAAAGTATTGGGCCCAAAATAATTTTGACCCCAAAAAAAAATTCGAAACATTTTGGGACCCAAAAAATCTTCAAAAAATTTTGGGACCTAAAAAAATTTTGACACAAAAGAACTTCGAAACATTTTGGCCCAAACAAGTTTTGACCGAAAAAAATTTTGGCCCAAAAAAACCTTCAAAAAATTTTGGGACCTAAAAAAATTTTGACCAAAAAAATTTCGAAAAGTATTGGGCCCAAAATAATTTTGACCCAAAAAAAAAATTCGAAAAATTTTGGGACCCAAAAAAGCTTCAAAAAATTTTGGGACCCAAAAAAATTTAGACCCAAAAAAAACTTTGAAAAACTTAGGGACCTAAAAAAAATTTGACCCAAAAAAAACTTCGAAAAATCTTGACCCAAAAAAATATTGACCCAAAAAAAAAACTTCGAAAAATTTTTGGGGACCCAAAAAAATTTGACCCAAAAAAATTCGAAAAATTTTGGGACCCAAAATAATTTTGACCCAAAAAAAACTTCGAAAAATTTTGGGACCCAAAAAAATTTAGACCCAAAAAAAAACTTCGAATAATTTTTGGGACCCAAAAAAATTTTGACCCAAAAAACAAACTTTAAAAAATTTTGGGATCTAAAAAAATTTTGACCCAAAAAAAACTTCGAAAAATTTTGGGACCCAAAAAAATTTTGACCCAAAAAAAACGTCAAAAATTTTGGGACCCAAAAAAATATTGACCCAAACAAAAACTTCGAAAAATTTTGGGACCCAAAAAAAACTTCGAAAAATTTTGGGACCCAAAAAAAACTTAGAAAATTTTGACCCAAACAAAACGTCGAAAAATTTTGGGACCCAAAAAAATTTTGACCCAAAAAAAACTTCGAAAATTTTTGGCCCAAAAAAGTTTTGACCGAAAAAAAACTTCGAAAAATTTTGGGACCCAAAAAAGCTTCAAAAAATTTTGGGACCCAAAAAAATTTAGACCCAAAAAAAAAACTTTGAAAAATCTTGACACAAAAAAATATTGACCCAAAAAAAAAACTTCGAATAATTTTGACCCAAAAAAAACTTCGAAAAATTTTGGGACCCAAAAAAATTTGACACAAAAAAATTCGAAAAATTTTGGGACCCAAAATAATTTTGACCCATAAAAAAACTTCGAAAAATTTTGTGACTCAAAAAAAAACTTCGAAAAATTTTGACACAAAAAAAAACTTCGAAACATTTTGGGAGCCAAAAGAATTTTGACCCAAAAAAAACTTCGAAAAATTTTGGGACCCAAAAAAATATTGACCCAAAAAAAAACTTCGAATAATTTTTGGGACCCAAAAAAACTTTGAAAAATTTTGGGACCCAAAAAAATTTGACACAAAAAAATTCGAAAAATTTTGGGACCCAAAATAATTTTGACCCAAAAAAAAACTTCGAAAAATTTTGTGACTAAAAAAAAAACTTCGAAAAATTTTGACACAAAAAAAAACTTCGAAACATTTTGGGACCCAAAAAAATTTTGACCCAAAAAAAACTTCGAAAATTTTGACCCAAACAAAACTTCGAAAAATTTTGGGACCCAAAAAAATTTAGACCCAAAAAAAACTTTGAAAAACTTTGGGACCTAAAAATATTTTGACCCAAAAAAAAATTCGAAAAATTTTGGGACCTAAAAAAATTTTGACACAAAAGAACTTCGAAACATTTTGGCCCAAAAAAGTTTTGACCGAAAAAAATTTTGGCCCAAAAAAACCTTCAAAAATTTTTTGGACCTAAAAAAATTTTGACCAAAAAAAATTCGAAAAGTATTGGGCCCAAAATAATTTTGACCCAAAAAAAAAATTCGAAACATTTTGGGACCCAAAAAATCTTCAAAAAATTTTGGGACCTAAAAAAATTTTGACACAAAAGAACTTCGAAACATTTTGGCCCAAACAAGTTTTGACCGAAAAAAATTTTGGCCCAAAAAAACCTTCAAAAAATTTTGGGACCTAAAAAAATTTTGACCAAAAAAATTTCGAAAAGTATTGGGCCCAAAATAATTTTGACCCAAAAAAAAAATTCGAAAAATTTTGGGACCCAAAAAAGCTTCAAAAAATTTTGGGACCCAAAAAAATTTAGACCCAAAAAAAACTTTGAAAAACTTAGGGACCTAAAAAAAATTTGACCCAAAAAAAACTTCGAAAAATCTTGACCCAAAAAAATATTGACCCAAAAAAAAAACTTCGAAAAATTTTTGGGACCCAAAAAAAACTTCGAAAAATTTGGGGACCCAAAAAAATTTGACCCAAAAAAATTCGAAAAATTTTGGGACCCAAAATAATTTTGACCCAAAAAAAACTTCGAAAAATTTTGGGACCCAAAAAAATTTAGACCCAAAAAAAAACTTCGAATAATTTTTGGACCCAAAAAAATTTTGACCCAAAAAACAAACTTTAAAAAATTTTGGGATCTAAAAAAATTTTGACCCAAAAAAAACTTCGAAAAATTTTGGGACCCAAAAAACTTTTGACCCAAAAAAAACGTCAAAAATTTTGGGACCCAAAAAAATATTGACCCAAACAAAAACTTCGAAAAATTTTGGGACCCAAAAAAAACTTCGAAAAATTTTGGGACCCAAAAAAAACTTAGAAAATTTTGACCCAAACAAAACGTCGAAAAATTTTGGGACCCAAAAAAATTTTGACCCAAAAAAAACTTCGAAAATTTTTGGCCCAAAAAAGTTTTGACCGAAAAAAAACTTCGAAAAATTTTGGGACCCAAAAAAGCTTCAAAAAATTTTGGGACCCAAAAAAATTTAGACCCAAAAAAAAAACTTTGAAAAATCTTGACACAAAAAAATATTGACCCAAAAAAAAAACTTCGAATAATTTTGACCCAAAAAAAACTTCGAAAAATTTTGGGACCCAAAAAAATTTGACACAAAAAAATTCGAAAAATTTTGGGACCCAAAATAATTTTGACCCATAAAAAAACTTCGAAAAATTTTGTGACTCAAAAAAAAACTTCGAAAAATTTTGACACAAAAAAAAACTTCGAAACATTTTGGGAGCCAAAAGAATTTTGACCCAAAAAAAACTTCGAAAAATTTTGGGACCCAAAAAAATATTGACCCAAAAAAAAACTTCGAATAATTTTTGGGACCCAAAAAAACTTCGAAAAATTTTGGGACCCAAAAAAATTTGACACAAAAAAATTCGAAAAATTTTGGGACCCAAAATAATTTTGACCCAAAAAAAAACTTCGAAAAATTTTGTGACTCAAAAAAAAACTTCGAAAAATTTTGACACAAAAAAAAACTTCGAAACATTTTGGGACCCAAAAAAATTTTGACCCAAAAAAAACTTCGAAAATTTTGACCCAAACAAAACTTCGAAAAATTTTGGGACCCAAAAAAATTTAGACCCAAAAAAAAACTTTGAAAAACTTTGGGACCTAAAAATATTTTGACCCAAAAAAAAAATTCGAAAAATTTTGGGACCTAAAAAAATTTTGACACAAAAGAACTTCGAAACATTTTGGCCCAAAAAAGTTTTGACCGAAAAAAATTTTGACCCAAAAAAACCTTCAAAAATTTTTTGGACCTAAAAAAATTTTGACCAAAAAAAATTCGAAAAGTATTGGGCCCAAAATAATTTTGACCCAAAAAAAAAATTCGAAACATTTTGGGACCCAAAAAATCTTCAAAAAATTTTGGGACCTAAAAAAATTTTGACACAAAAGAACTTCGAAACATTTTGGCCCAAAAAAGTTTTGACCGAAAAAAATTTTGGCCCAAAAAAACCTTCAAAAAATTTTGGGACCTAAAAAAATTTTGACCGAAAAAATTTCGAAAAGTATTGGGCCCAAAATAATTTTGACCCAAAAAAAAAATTCGAAAAATTTTGGGACCCAAAAAAGCTTCAAAAAATTTTGGGACCCAAAAAAATTTAGACCCAAAAAAAACTTTGAAAAACTTAGGGACCTAAAAAAAATTTGACCCAAAAAAAACTTCGAAAAATCTTGACCCAAAAAAATATTGACACAAAAAAAAACTTCGAAAAATTTTTGGGACCCAAAAAAAACTTCGAAAAATTTTGGGACCCAAAAAAATTTGACCCAAAAAAATTCGAAAAATTTTGGGACCCAAAATAATTTTGACCCAAAAAAAACTTCGAAAAATTTTGGGACCCAAAAAAATTTAGACCCAAAAAAAAACTTCGAATAATTTTTGGGACCCAAAAAAAGCTTCGAAAAATTTTGGGACCTAAACAAATTTTGATCCAAAATAAACTTCAAAAAAATTTTGACACAAAAGAACTTCGAAACATTTTGGCCCAAAAAAGTTTTGACCGAAAAAAATTTTGACCCAAAAAAAACTTCAAAAAATTTTGGGACCTAAAAAAATTTTGACCAAAAAAAATTCGAAAAGTTTTGGGCCCAAAATAATTTTGACCCAAAAAAAACTTCGAAAAATTTTGGGACCCAAAAAAATTTAGACCCAAAAAAAAACTTCGAATAATTTTTGGGACCCAAAAAAAGCTTCGAAAAATTTTGGGACCTAAACAAATTTTGATCCAAAATAAACTTCAAAAAAATTTTGACACAAAAGAACTTCGAAACATTTTGGCCCAAAAAAGTTTTGACCGAAAAAAAATTTGACCCAAAAAAAACTTCAAAAAATTTTGGGACCTAAAAAAATTTTGACCAAAAAAAATTCGAAACATTTTGGGAGCCAAAAGAATTTTGACCCAAAAAAAACTTCGAAAAATTTTGGGACCCAAAAAAATATTGACCCAAAAAAAAACTTCGAATAATTTTTGGGACCCAAAAAAACTTCGAAAAATTTTGGGACCCAAAAAAATTTGACACAAAAAAATTCGAAAAATTTTGGGACCCAAAATAATTTTGACCCAAAAAAAAACTTCGAAAAATTTTGTGACTCAAAAAAAAACTTCGAAAAATTTTGACACAAAAAAAAACTTCGAAACATTTTGGGACCCAAAAAAATTTTGACCCAAAAAAAACTTCGAAAATTTTGACCCAAACAAAACTTCGAAAAATTTTGGGACCCAAAAAAATTTAGACCCAAAAAAAAACTTTGAAAAACTTTGGGACCTAAAAATATTTTGACCCAAAAAAAAAATTCGAAAAATTTTGGGACCTAAAAAAATTTTGACACAAAAGAACTTCGAAACATTTTGGCCCAAAAAAGTTTTGACCGAAAAAAATTTTGACCCAAAAAAACCTTCAAAAATTTTTTGGACCTAAAAAAATTTTGACCAAAAAAAATTCGAAAAGTATTGGGCCCAAAATAATTTTGACCCAAAAAAAAAATTCGAAACATTTTGGGACCCAAAAAATCTTCAAAAAATTTTGGGACCTAAAAAAATTTTGACACAAAAGAACTTCGAAACATTTTGGCCCAAAAAAGTTTTGACCGAAAAAAATTTTGGCCCAAAAAAACCTTCAAAAAATTTTGGGACCTAAAAAAATTTTGACCAAAAAAATTTCGAAAAGTATTGGGCCCAAAATAATTTTGACCCAAAAAAAAAATTCGAAAAATTTTGGGACCCAAAAAAGCTTCAAAAAATTTTGGGACCCAAAAAAATTTAGACCCAAAAAAAACTTTGAAAAACTTAGGGACCTAAAAAAAATTTGACCCAAAAAAAACTTCGAAAAATCTTGACCCAAAAAAATATTGACCCAAAAAAAACTTCGAAAAATTTTGGGACCCAAAAAAATTTGACCCAAAAAAATTCGAAAAATTTTGGGACCCAAAATAATTTTGACCCAAAAAAAACTTCGAAAAATTTTGGGACCCAAAAAAATTTAGACCCAAAAAAAAACTTCGAATAATTTTTGGGACCCAAAAAAAGCTTCAAAAAATTTTGGGACCTAAACAAATTTTGATCCAAAATAAACTTCAAAAAAATTTTGACACAAAAGAACTTCGAAACATTTTGGCCCAAAAAAGTTTTGACCGAAAAAAATTTTGACCCAAAAAAAACTTCAAAAAATTTTGGGACTCAAAAAATCGTCGAAAAATTTTGGGACCTAATTAAATTTTGATCCAAAATAAACTTCAAAAAAATTTGGGACCCAAAAAAATTTCGAAAAATTTTGAGACCCAAAAACATTTTGAACCAAAAAAAACTTCGAAAAATTTAGGACTCAAAAATTTTTTAACCCAAAATAATTTTGACCCAAAAAAACTTCGAAGAAATTTGGGACCCAAAAAAAACTTCGTAAATTTTGGGACCCAAAAAAAATTTGGAACCCAAAAAAAACTTCAAAAATTTTGGGACCTAAAAAAAACTATTGACCCAAAAAAAAACTTCAAATACTTTTTGGACCCAAAAGAAGCTTCGAAAAATTTTAGGACCCAAAAAAATTAAGACCCAAAAAAAACTTCGAAAAATTTTGGGACCTAAAAAAAGCTTCAAAAAATGTTGGGACCCAAAAAAATGTAGACCCAAAAAAAAAACTTCGAATAATTTTGACCCAAAAAAAACTTCGAAAAATTTTGGGACCCAAAAAAATATTGACCCAAAAAAAAACTTCGAAAAATTTTTGGGACCCAAAAAACCTTCGAAAAATTTTGGGACCCAAAAAAATTGGACCCAAAAAAATTCGAAAAATTTTGGGACCCAAAATAATTTTGACCCAAAAAAAAAACTTCGAAAAATTTTGGGACCCAAAAAAATTTAGACCCAAAAAAAAAACTTTGAAAAACTTTGGGACCTAAAAATATTTTGACCCAAAAAAAACTTCGAATAATTTTTGGGACCCAAAAAAAGCTTCGAAAAATTTTGGGACCTAAACAAATTTTGATCCAAAATAAACTTCAAAAAAATTTTGACACAAAAGAACTTCGAAACATTTTGGCCCAAAAAAGTTTTGACCGAAAAAAAATTTGACCCAAAAAAACCTTCAAAAAATTTTGGGACCTAAAAAAATTTTGACCCCCAAAAAAAAATCAAAACATTTTGGGACTCAAAAAAATCGTCGAAAAATTTTGGGACCTAATTAAATTTTGATCCAAAATAAACTTCAAAAAAATTTGGGACCCAAAAAAATTTCGAAAAATTTTGAGACCCAAAAACATTTTGAACCAAAAAAAACTTTTAACCCAAAATAATTTTGACCCAAAAAAACTTCGAAAAAATTTGGGACCCAAAAAAAACTTCGAAAAATTTTGGGACCCAAAAAAAATTTGGAACCCAAAAAAAACTTCAAAATTTTGTGACCCAAAAAATTTTAGACCCAAAAAAAATCGAAAAATTTTGGGACCCAAAAAACTCTTCGAAAAATTTTGGGACCTAAAAAAATATTGACCCAAAAAAAAACTTCAAATACTTTTTGGGACCCAAAAAAAGCTTCGAAAAATTTTGGGACCCAAAAAAATTTAGACCCAAAAAAAAACTTCGAAAAATTTTGGGACTCAAAACAATTATGACCCAAAAAAAGCTTCAAAAAATTTTGGGACCCAAAAAAATTTAGACCCAAAAAAAAACTTCTAAAAATTTTGGGACCTAAACAAATTTTGATCCAAAATAAACTTCAAAAAATAATTTTGACCCCCAAAAAAAAATCTAAACATTTTGGGACTCAAAAAAATCGTCGAAAAAATTTGGGACCTAATTAAATTTTGATCCAAAATAAACTTCAAAAAAATTTGGGACCCAAAAAAATTTCGAAAAATTTTGAGACCCAAAAACATTTTGAACGAAAAAAAACTTCGAAAAATTTAGGACTCAAAAAAATTTTAACCCAAAATAATTTTGACCCAAAAAAACTTCGAAGAAATTTGGGACCCAAAAAAAACTTCGAAAAATTTTGGGACCCAAAAAAAATTTGGAACCCAAAAAAAACTTCAAAAATTTTGTGACCCAAAAAATTTTAGACCCAAAAAAAATCTAAAAAATTTTGGGGCCCAAAAAAATTTTGACCCAAAAAAAAACTTCGAAAAATTTTGGGACCTAAAAAAATATTGACCCAAAAAAAAACTTCAAATACTTTTTGGGACCCAAAAAAAGCTTCGAAAAATTTTGGGACCCAAAAAAATTTAGACCCAAAAAAAACTTCGAAAAATTTTGAGACTCAAAACAATTTTGACCCAAAAAAAACTTCGAAAAATTTTGGGACCTAAAAAAACTATTGACCCAAAAAAAAACTTCAAATACTTTTTGGACCCAAAAGAAGCTTCGAAAAATTTTGGGACCCAAAAAAATTAAGACCCAAAAAAAACTTCAAAAAATTTTGGGACCCAAAAAAATATTGACCCAAAAAAAACTTCGAATAATTTTTGGGACCCAAAAAAAGCTTCGAAAAATTTTGGGACCCAAAAAAATTTAGACCCAAAAAAAACTTCAAAAAATTTTGGGACCTAAAAAAATTTTGTCCAAAAAAAATTCGAAAGGTTTTGGGCCCAAAATAATTTTGACCCAAAAAAAAAATTCGAAAAATTTTGGGACTCAAAAAAATCTTCAAAAAATGTTGGGACCTAATTAAATTTTGATCCAAAATAAACTTCAAAAAAATTTGGGACCCAAAAAAAATTGAAAAATTTTGAGACCAAAAAACATTTTGACCCAAAAAAAACTTCGAAAAATTTAGGACTCAAAACAATTTTAACCCAAAATAATTTTGACCCAAAAAAACTTCGAAAAAATTTGGAACCTAAAAAAATATTGACCCAAAAAAAAAACTTCAAATACTTTTTGGGACCCAAAAAAAGCTTCGAAAAATTTTGGGACCCAAAAAAATTTAGACCCAAAAAAAACTTCAAAAAATTTTGGGACCCAAAAAAATATTGACCCAAAAAAAAACTTAGAATAATTTTTGGGACCCAAAAAAAGCTTCAAAAAATTTTGGGACCCAAAAAAATTTTGACCCAAAAAAAAACTTCTAAAAATTTTGGGACCTAAACAAATTTTGATCCAAAATAAACTTCAAAAAATAATTTTGACCCCCAAAAAAAAATCTAAAAATTTTGGGACTCAAAAAAAACGTCGAAAAATTTTGGGACCTAATTAAATTTTGATCCAAAATAAACTTCAAAAAAATTTGGGACCCAAAAAAATTTCGAAAAATTTTGAGACCCAAAAACATTTTGAACCAAAAAAAACTTCGAAAAATTTAGGACTCAAAAAAATTTTAACCCAAAATAATTTTGACCCAAAAAAACTTCGAAGAAATTTGGGACCCAAAAAAAACTTCAAAAAATTTTGGGACCCAAAAAAAATTTGGAACCCAAAAAAAACTTCAAAAATTTTGTGACCCAAAAAATTTTAGACCCAAAAAAAATCCAAAAAATTTTGGGGCCCAAAAAAATTTTGACCCAAAAAAAAACTTCGAAAAATTTTGGGACCCAAAAAACTCTTCGAAAAATTTTGGGACCTAAAAAAATATTGACCCAAAAAAAAACTTCAAATACTTTTTGGGACCCAAAAAAAGCTTCGAAAAATTTTGGGACCCAAAAAAATTTAGACCCAAAAAAAACTTCGAAAAATTTTGGGACTCAAAACAATTTTGACCCAAAAAAAACTTCGAAAAATTTTGGGACCTAAAAAAACTATTGACAAAAAAAAAAACTTCGAAAAATTTTGGGACCCAAAAAAATATTGACCCAAAAAAAAACTTCGAATAATTTTTGGGACCCAAAAAAAGCTTCGAAAAATTTTGGGACCCAATAAAATTAAGACCCAAAAAAAACTTCGAAAAATTTTGGGACCCAAAAAAATATTGACCCAAAAAAAATTTCGAATAATTTTTGGGACCCAAAAAAAGCTTCGAAAAATTTTGGGACCCAAAAAAATTTAGACCCAAAAAAAACTTCGAAAAATTTTGGGACTCAAAACATTTTTGACCCAAAAAAAAACTTCAAAAAATTTTGGGACCCAAAAAAAACTTCTAAAAATTTTGGGACCTAAACAAATTTTGACACAAAATAAACTTCAAAAAATTTTGGGACCCAAAAAAAATTCAAAAAATTTTGGGACCCAAAAAAATTTAGTCCCAAAAAAAACTTCGAAAAATTTTGGGACCCAAAAATATTTTGACCCAAAAAAAAAAATCGAAAAATTTTGGGACCTAAAAAAATTTTGACACAAAAGAACTTCGAAACATTTTGGCCCAAAAAAGTTTTGACCGAAAAAAATTGTTGACCCAAAAAAACCTTCAAAAAATTTTAAGACCTAAAAAAATTTTGTCCAAAAAAAATTCGAAAAGTTTTGGGCCCAAAATAATTTTGACCCAAAAAAAAAATTCGAAAAATTTTGGGACTCAAAAAAATCTTCAAAAAATGTTGGGACCTAATTAAATTTTGATCCAAAATAAACTTCAAAAAAATTTGGGACCCAAAAAAATTTCGAAAAATTTTGAGACCAAAAAACATTTTGACCCAAAAAAAACTTCGAAAAATTTAGGACTCAAAAATTTTTTAACCCAAAATAATTTTGACCCAAAAAAACTTCGAAAAAATTTGGGACCTAAAAAAAAACTTCGAAAAATTTTGGGACCCAAAAAAAATTTGGAACCCAAAAAAAACTTCGAAAAATTTTGGGACCCAAAAAACTCTTCGAAAAATTTTGGGACCTAAAAAAATATTGACCCAAAAAAAAACTTCAAATACTTTTTGGGACCCAAAAAAAGCTTCGAAAAATTTTGGGACCCAAAAAAATTTAGACCCAAAAAAAAACTTCGAAAAATTTTGGGACTCAAAACAATTATGACCCAAAAAAAGCTTCAAAAAATTTTGGGACCCAAAAAAATTTAGACCCAAAAAAAAACTTCTAAAAATTTTTGGACCTAAACAAATTTTGATCCAAAATAAACTTCAAAAAATAATTTTGACCCCAAAAAAAAAATCTAAACATTTTGGGACTCAAAAAAATCGTCGAAAAATTTTGGGACCTAATTAAATTTTGATCCAAAATAAACTTCAAAAAAATTTGGGACCCAAAAAAATTTCGAAAAATTTTGAGACCCAAAAACATTTTGAACCAAAAAAAACTTCGAAAAATTTAGGACTCAAAAAAATTTTAACCCAAAATAATTTTGACCCAAAAAAACTTCGAAGAAATTTGGGACCCAAAAAAAACTTCGAAAAATTTTGGGACCCAAAAAAAATTTGGAACCCAAAAAAAACTTCAAAAATTTTGTGACCCAAAAAATTTTAGACCCAAAAAAAATCTAAAAAATTTTGGGGCCCAAAAAAATTTTGACCCAAAAAAAAACTTCGAAAAATTTTGGGACCTAAAAAAATATTGACCCAAAAAAAAACTTCAAATACTTTTTGGGACCCAAAAAAAGCTTCGAAAAATTTTGGGACCCAAAAAAATTTAGACCCAAAAAAAACTTCGAAAAATTTTGAGACTCAAAACAATTTTGACCCAAAAAAAACTTCGAAAAATTTTGGGACCTAAAAAAACTATTGACCCAAAAAAAAACTTCAAATACTTTTTGGACCCAAAAGAAGCTTCGAAAAATTTTGGGACCCAAAAAAATTAAGACCCAAAAAAAACTTCAAAAAATTTTGGGACCCAAAAAAATATTGACCCAAAAAAAACTTCGAATAATTTTTGGGACCCAAAAAAAGCTTCGAAAAATTTTGGGACCCAAAAAAATTTAGACCCAAAAAAAACTTCAAAAAATTTTGGGACCTAAAAAAATTTTGTCCAAAAAAAATTCGAAAGGTTTTGGGCCCAAAATAATTTTGACCCAAAAAAAAAATTCGAAAAATTTTGGGACTCAAAAAAATCTTCAAAAAATGTTGGGACCTAATTAAATTTTGATCCAAAATAAACTTCAAAAAAATTTGGGACCCAAAAAAAATTGAAAAATTTTGAGACCAAAAAACATTTTGACCCAAAAAAAACTTCGAAAAATTTAGGACTCAAAACAATTTTAACCCAAAATAATTTTGACCCAAAAAAACTTCGAAAAAATTTGGAACCTAAAAAAATATTGACCCAAAAAAAAAACTTCAAATACTTTTTGGGACCCAAAAAAAGCTTCGAAAAATTTTGGGACCCAAAAAAATTTAGACCCAAAAAAAACTTCAAAAAATTTTGGGACCCAAAAAAATATTGACCCAAAAAAAAACTTAGAATAATTTTTGGGACCCAAAAAAAGCTTCAAAAAATTTTGGGACCCAAAAACATTTTGACCCAAAAAAAAACTTCTAAAAATTTTGGGACCTAAACAAATTTTGATCCAAAATAAACTTCAAAAAATAATTTTGACCCCCAAAAAAAAATCTAAAAATTTTGGGACTCAAAAAAAACGTCGAAAAATTTTGGGACCTAATCAAATTTTGATCCAAAATAAACTTCAAAAAAATTTGGGACCCAAAAAAATTTCGAAAAATTTTGAGACCCAAAAACATTTTGAACCAAAAAAAACTTCGAAAAATTTAGGACTCAAAAAAATTTTAACCCAAAATAATTTTGACCCAAAAAAACTTCGAAGAAATTTGGGACCCAAAAAAAACTTCAAAAAATTTTGGCACCCAAAAAAAATTTGGAACCCAAAAAAAACTTCAAAAATTTTGTGACCCAAAAAATTTTAGACCCAAAAAAAATCCAAAAAATTTTGGGGCCCAAAAAAATTTTGACCCAAAAAAAAACTTCGAAAAATTTTGGGACCCAAAAAACTCTTCGAAAAATTTTGGGACCTAAAAAAATATTGACCCAAAAAAAAACTTCAAATACTTTTTGGGACCCAAAAAAAGCTTCGAAAAATTTTGGGACCCAAAAAAATTTAGACCCAAAAAAAACTTCGAAAAATTTTGGGACTCAAAACAATTTTGACCCAAAAAAAACTTCGAAAAATTTTGGGACCTAAAAAAACTATTGACAAAAAAAAAAACTTCGAAAAATTTTGGGACCCAAAAAAATATTGACCCAAAAAAAACTTCGAATAATTTTTGGGACCCAAAAAAAGCTTCGAAAAATTTTGGGACCCAAAAAAATTAAGACCCAAAAAAAACTTCGAAAAATTTTGGGACCCAAAAAAATATTGACCCAAAAAAAATTTCGAATAATTTTTGGGACCCAAAAAAAGCTTCGAAAAATTTTGGGACCCAAAAAAATTTAGACCCAAAAAAAACTTCGAAAAATTTTGGGACTCAAAACATTTTTGACCCAAAAAAAACTTCAAAAAATTTTGGGACCTAAAAAAAACTTCTAAAAATTTTGGGACCTAAACAAATTTTGACCCAAAATAAACTTCAAAAAATTTTGGGACCCAAAAAAAATTCAAAAAATTTTGGGACCCAAAAAAATATTGACCCAAAAAAAATTTCGAATAATTTTTGGGACCCAAAAAAAGCTTCGAAAAATTTTGGGACCCAAAAAAATTTAGACCCAAAAAAAACTTCGAAAAATTTTGGGACTCAAAACATTTTTGACCCAAAAAAAACTTCAAAAAATTTTGGGACCCAAAAAAAACTTCAAAAAATTTTGGGACCCAAAAAAAACTTCTAAAAATTTTGGGACCTAAACAAATTTTGACCCAAAATAAACTTCAAAAAATTTTGGGACCCAAAAAAAATTCAAAAAATTTTGGGACCCAAAAAAATTTAGTCCCAAAAAAAACTTCAAAAAATTTTGGGACCCAAAAATATTTTGACCCAAAAAAAAAAATCGAAAAATTTTGGGACCTAAAAAAATTTTGACACAAAAGAACTTTGAAACATTTTGGCCCAAAAAAGTTTTGACCGAAAAAAATTGTTGACCCAAAAAAACCTTCAAAAAATTTTAAGACCTAAAAAAATTTTGTCCAAAAAAAATTCGAAAAGTTTTGGGCCCAAAATAATTTTGACCCAAAAAAAAAATTCGAAAAATTTTGGGACTCAAAAAAATCTTCAAAAAATGTTGGGACCTAATTAAATTTTGATCCAAAATAAACTTCAAAAAAATTTGGGACCCAAAAAAATTTCGAAAAATTTTGAGACCAAAAAACATTTTGACCCAAAAAAAACTTCGAAAAATTTAGGACTCAAAAAATTTTTAACCCAAAATAATTTTGACCCAAAAAAACTTCGAAAAAATTTGGGACCTAAAAAAAAACTTCGAAAAATTTTGGGACCCAAAAAAAATTTGGAACCCAAAAAAAACTTCGAAAAATTTTGGGACCCAAAAAAATTTAGACCCAAAAAAAAACTTCGAAAAATTTTGGGACTCAAAATTTTTTTACCCAAAAAAATTCGACACAATTTTGGGGCCCAAAAAAAGTTTGACCCAAAAAACTCTTCGAAAAATTTTGGGACCTAAAAAAATTTTGACCCAAAAAAAATTCGAAAAATTTTGGGACCCAAAATAATTTTGACCCAAAAAAAAAAATTCGAAAAATTTTGGGACCTACTTAAATTTTGATCCAAAGTAAAATTCAAAAAATTTTGGGACTCAAAAAAACTTCTAAAAATTTTGGGACCCAAAAACATTTTGACCCAAAAAAAACTTCAAAAAATTTAGGACTCAAAAAATTTTTAACCCAAAATAATTTTGACCAAAAAAAAACTTAAAAAAAAACTTTAAAAAAAAGACCTAAAAAAAATTTGACCCAAAAAACTCTTCAAAAAATTTTGGGACCTAAAAGAATTTTGACCCAAAAAAATTTTGACCCAAAAAAACGTCGAAAAATTTTGGGACCTAAACAAATTTTGATCCAAAATAAACTTCAAAAAATTTTGGGACCCAAAAAAAATTCAAAGAATTTTGGGACCCAAAAAAATTTAGTCCCAAAAAAAACTTCGAAAAATTTTGGGACCCAAAAATATTTTGACCCAAAAAAAAAAATCGAAAAATTTTGGGACCTAAAAAAATTTTGACACAAAAGAACTTCGAAACATTTTGGCCCAAAAAAGTTTTGACCGAAAAAAATTGTTGACCCAAAAAAACCTTCAAAAAATTTTGGGACCTAAAAAAATTTTGTCCAAAAAAAATTCGAAAAGTTTTGGGCCCAAAATAATTTTGACCCAAAAAAAAAATTCAAAACATTTTGGGACTCAAAAAAATCTTTAAAAAATGTTGGGACCTAATTAAATTTTGATCCAAAATAAACTTCAAAAAAATTTGGGACCCAAAAAAATTTCGAAAAATTTTGAGACCAAAAAACATTTTGACCCAAAAAAAACTTCGAAAAATTTAGGACTCAAAAAAATTTTAACCCAAAATAATTTTGACCCAAAAAAACTTCGAAAAAATTTGGGACCTAAAAAAAAATTTCGAAAAATTTTGGGACCCAAAAAAAATTTAGACCCAAAAAAAAACTTCGAAAAATTTTGGGACTCAAAATTTTTTTACCCAAAAAAATTCGACACAATTTTGGGGCCCAAAAAAAGTTTGACCCAAAAAAATCTTCGAAAAATTTTGAGACCTAAAAAAATTTTGACCCAAAAAAATTTTGACCCAAAAAAAATTCGAAAAATTTTGGGACCCAAAATAATTTTGACCCAAAAAAAAAATTCGAAAAATTTTGGGACCTAATTAAATTTTGATCCAAAGTAAAATTCAAAAAATTTTGGGACCCAAAAAAACTTCTAAAAATTTTGGGACCCAAAAACATTTTGACCCAAAAAAAACTTCAAAAAATTTAGGACTCAAAAATGTTTTAACCCAAAATAATTTTGACCAAAAAAAAACTTGAAAAAAAATTTTGAAAAAAAGACCTAAAAAAAATTTGACCCAAAAAACCCTTCAAAAAATTTTGGGACCTAAAAGAATTTTGACCCAAAAAAATTTTGACCCAAAAAAACGTCGAAAAATTTAGGCACCCAAAAATGTTTTGACCCAAAAAAAACTTCGAAAAATTTTGGTACCTAAAAAAATAAACTTGGTACTAAAACAAATTTTGACCCAAAAAACTTCGAAAAATTTTTGGGACCCAAAAAAGCATCAAAAAATTTTGGGACACAAAAAAATTTTGACCAAAAAGAAACTTCGAAAATTTTGGTACTCACACAAATTTTGACCCAAAAAAATTCAAAAAATTTTGGGACCCAAAATAATTTTGACCCAAAAAAAACTTCGAAAAAATTTTGGGACCCAAAATAATTTTGACCCAAAAAAAATCTTCGAAAAATTTTGGGACCTAATTAAATTTTGATCCAAAATAAACTTCAAAAAGTTTTGGGACCCAAAAAAACGTCTAAAAATTTTGGGACCCAAAAACATTTTGACCCAAAAAAAACTTCGAATAATTTTGGGACCCAAAATAATTTTGTCCCAAAAAAAATTCGAAAAATTTTGTGACTCAAAAAAATTTTGACCAAAAAAAACACGTCAAAAATTTTGGAACCCAAAAAAAATATTGACCCAAAAAAAAAACTTCGAAAAATTTTGACCGAAAAATAACTTTGAAAAATTTTGGGACCCAAAAAAATATTGACCCAAAAAAAAACTTCGAAACGTTTTTTTGGCCCCAAAAAAGGCTTCGAAAAATTTTGGGACCCAAAAAAATTTTAACCAAAAAAAAACTTCGAAAATTTTGATACTCAAACAAATTTGGGACCCAAAAAAATTTTGAAAAATTTTGAGACCAAAAAACATTTTGACCCAAAAAAAACTTCGAAAAATTTAGGACTCAAAAAAATTTTAACCCAAAATAATTTTGACCCAAAAAATCTTCGAAAAATTTGGGACCTAAAAAAAAACTTCGAAAAATTTTGGGACCCAAAAAAAATTTGGAACCCAAAAAAAACTTCGAAAAATTTTGGGACCCAAAAAAATTTAGACCCAAAAAAACCTTCGAAAAATTTTGGGACTCAAAATTTTTTTACCCAAAAAAATTTGACACAATTTTGGGGCCCAAAAAAAGTTTGACCCAAAAAACTCTTCAAAAAATTTTGGGACCTAAACAAATTTTGACCCAAAAAAATTTTGACCCAAAAAAAATTCGAAAAAGTTTGGGACCCAAAATAATTTTGACCCAAAAAAAAAATTCGAAAAATTTTGGGACCTAATTAAATTTTGATCCAAAATAAACTTCAAAAAATTTTGGGACCCAAAAAAACTTCTAAAAATTTTGGGACCCAAAAACATTTTGACCCAAAAAAAACTTAAAAAAATTTAGGATTCAAAAAATTTTTAACCCAAAATAATTTTGACCAAAAAAAAACTTTAAAAAAAACTTTGAAAAAAAGACCTAAAAAAAATTTGACCCAAAAAACTCTTCAAAAAATTTTGGGACCTAAAAAAATTTTGACCCAAAAAAATTTTGACCCAAAAAAACTTCGAAAAATTTTGGCACCCAAAAATGTTTTGACCCAAAAAAAACTTCGAAAAATTTTGGTACCTAAAAAAATAAACTTGGTACTAAAACAAATTTTGACCTAAAAAAATTCGAAAAATTTTTGGGACCCAAAATAATATTGACTCAAAAAAAAAACTTCGAAAAATTTTTGGGACCCAAAAAAGCATCAAAAAATTTTGGGACACAAAAAAGTTTTGACCAAAAAGAAACTTCGAAAATTTTGGTACTCACACAAATTTTGACCCAAAAAAAATCAAAAAATTTTGGGACCCAAAATAATTTTGACCCAAAAAAAACTTCGAAAAATTTTGGGACCCAAAATAATTTTGACCCAAAAAAAATCTTCGAAAAATGTTGGGACCCAAAAAAACGTCTAAAAATTTTGGGACCCAAAAAAATTTTGACCAAAAAAAACACGTCAAAAATTTTGGAACCCAAAAAAAATATTGACCCAAAAAAAAAACTTCGAAAAATTTTGACCGAAAAATAACTTTGAAAAATTTTGGGACCCAAAAAAATATTGACCCAAAAAAAAACTTCGAAACGTTTTTTTGGCCCCAAAAAAGGCTTCGAAAAATTTTGGGACCCAAAAAAATTTTGACCAAAAAAAAACTTCGAAAATTTTGATACTCAAACAAATTTGGGACCCAAAAAAATTTCGAAAAATTTTGAGACCAAAAAACATTTTGACCCAAAAAAAACTTCGAAAAATTTAGGACTCAAAAAAATTTTAACCCAAAATAATTTTGACCCAAAAAATCTTCGAAAAATTTGGGACCTAAAAAAAAACTTCGAAAAATTTTGGGACCCAAAAAAAATTTGGAACCCAAAAAAAACTTCGAAAAATTTTGGGACCCAAAAAAATTTAGACCCAAAAAAACCTTCGAAAAATTTTGGGACTCAAAATTTTTTTACCCAAAAAAATTCTACACAATTTTGGGGCCCAAAAAAAGTTTGACCCAAAAAACTCTTCGAAAAATTTTGGGACCTAAAAAAATTTTGACCCAAAAAAATTTTGACCCAAAAAAAATTCGAAAAAGTTTGGGACCCAAAATAATTTTGACCCAAAAAAAAAATTCGAAAAATTTTGGGACCTAATTAAATTTTGATCCAAAATAAACTTCAAAAATTTTGGGACCCAAAAAAACTTCTAAAAATTTTGGGACCCAAAAACATTTTGACCCAAAAAAAACTTCAAAAAATTTAGGATTCAAAAAAATTTTAACCCAAAATAATTTTGACCAAAAAAAAACTTAAAAAAAAACTTTGAAAAAAAGACCTAAAAAAAATTTGACCCAAAAAACTCTTCAAAAAATTTTGGGACCTAAAAAAATTTTGACCCAAAAAAAATTTGACCCAAAAAAACTTCGAAAAATTTTGGCACCAAAAAATGTTTTGACCCAAAAAAAACTTCGAAAAATTTTGGTACCTAAAAAAATAAACTTGGTACTAAAACAAATTTTGACCTAAAAAAATTCGAAAAATTTTTGGGACCCAAAATAATATTGACTCAAAAAAAAACTTGGAAAATTTTTGGGACCCAAAAAAGCATCAAAAAATTTTGGGACACAAAAAAGTTTTGACCAAAAAAGAAACTTCGAAAATTTTGGTACTCACACAAATTTTGACCCAAAAAAATTCAAAAAATTTTGGGACCCAAAATAATTTTGACCCAAAAAAAACTTCGAAAAATTTTGGGACCCAAAATAATTTTGACCCAAAAAAAATCTTCGAAAAATGTTGAGACACAAAAAAACATCTAAAAATTTTGGGACCCAAAAACATTTTGACCCAAAAAAAACTTCAAATAATTTTGGGACCCAAAATAATTTTGTCCCAAAAAAAATTCGAAAAAATTTGTGACTCAAAAAAATTTTGACCAAAAAAAACACGTCAAAAATTTTGGAACCCAAAAAAAATATTGACCCAAAAAAAAAACTTCGAAAAATTTTGACCGAAAAATAACTTTGAAAAATTTTGGGACCCAAAAAAATATTGACCCAAAAAAAAACTTCGAAACGTTTGTTTGGCCCCAAAAAAAGCTTAGAAAAATTTTGGGACCCAAAAAAATTTTGACCAAAAAAAAACTTCGAAAATTTTGATACTCAAACAAATTTTGACCCAAAAAAATTCGATAAATTTTGGGACCCAAAATAAGTTTGACCCAAAAAAAAATTTCAAAAAATTTTGGGACTCAAAAAAATCTTCGAAAAATTTTGGGACCCAAAAAAAATTTGGAACCCAAAAAAAACTTCGAAAAATTTTGGGACTCAAAAAAATTTTGACCCAAAAAAATTCAAAAAATTTTGGGACCCAAAAAAAATTTTACCCAAAAAAAATTCTAAACATTTTGACCCCAAAAAATTTGGACCCAAAAAACATTCGAAAAATTTTGGCACCCAAAAATGTTTTGACCTAAAAAATTTTGACACAAAAAAAACTTCGAAAAATTTTGGCCCAAAAAAGTTTTGACCGAAAAAAATTTTGAACCAAAAAAAGTTTAAAAATTTTTGGGACCCAAACAAAACTTCGAAAAAATTTGGTACCCAAAAAAATTAAAAAAATTTTTGGACCCAAAATAATTTTGACCCAAAAAAAAATTCGAAAAATTTTGGGACCCAAAATAATTTTGACCCAAAAAAAAATTTCGAAAAATTTTGGGACCTAATTAAATTTTGATCCAAAATAAACTTCAAAAAATTTTGGGACCCAAAAAAACTTCTAAAAATTTTGGGACCCAAAAACATTTTGACCCAAAAAAAACTTCGAAAAATTTGGGACCCAAAAAAACTTCGAAAAGTTTTGACCGAAAAAAATTTTGAACCAAAAAAAAGTTTAAAAAATTTTGGGACTGAAACAAAACTTCGAAAAAATTTGGGACTCAAAAAAAACTTCGAAAAATTTTGGGACCCAAAAAAATTTTGACCCAAAAAAAACTTCAAACATTTAGGGACCCAAAAAAATATTTACATAAAAAAAACTTCGAAAAAGTTTGACCCAAAAAAAACTTCGAAAAATTTTGGGACCTAAAAAAATTTTGACCCAAAAAAAACTTCGAAAATTTTTGGCCCAAAAAAGTTTTGACCGAAAAAAAACTTCGAAAAATTTTGGGACCAAAAAAAAAACTTCGAAAAATTTTTGGACCCAAAAAAATTTTGACCCAAAAAACAAACTTTGAAAAATTTTGGGATCTAAAAAAATTTTGACCCAAAAAAAACTTCGAAAAATTTTGGGACCCAAAAAAATTTTGACCCAAAAAAAACGTCAAAAATTTTGGGACCCAAAAAAATATTGACCCAAACAAAAACTTCGAAAAATTTTGGGACCCAAAAAAAACTTCTAAAAATTTTGGGACCCAAAAAAATTTAGACCCAAAAAAACCTTCGAAAAATTTTGACCCAAAAAAATTTTGACACAAAAAAACCTTCGAAAAATTTTGACCCAAAAAAACCTTCGAAAAATTTTGGGACCTAAAAAAATTTTGACCCAAAAAACTTCGAAAAATTTTGGCCCAAAAAAGCTTTGACCGAAAAAAATTTTGAACCAAAAAAATGTTTAAAAAATTTTGGGACTCAAACAAACCTTCGAAAAATTTTGGGACCTAAAAAAATATTGACCCAAAAAAAAATATTCGAAAAATTTAGACCCAAAAAAAACTTCGAAAAATTTTGGGACCCAAAAAAAATTTGACCCCAAAAAAACTTAGAAAATTTTGGGACTCAAAAAAATTTGACACAAAAAAAATCGAAAAATTTTGGGACCCAAAATAATTTTGACCCAAAAAAAAACTTTGAAAAATTTTGGGACTCAAAAAAAAACTTTGAAAAATTTTGACTCAAAAAAAACTTCGAAAATTTTGACCCAAACAAAACGTCGAAAAATTTTGGGACCCAAAAAAATTTTGACCCAAAAAAAACTTCGAAAATTTTTGGCCCAAAAAAGTTTTGACCGAAAAAAAACTTCGAAAAATTTTGGGACCCAAAAAAGCTTCAAAAAATTTTGGGACCCAAAAAAATTTAGACCCAAAAAAAAAACTTTGAAAAATCTTGACACAAAAAAATATTGACCCAAAAAAAAAACTTCGAATAATTTTGACCCAAAAAAAACTTCGAAAAATTTTGGAACCCAAAAACATTTGACACAAAAAAATTTGAAAAATTTTGGGACCCAAAATAATTTTGACCCATAAAAAAACTTCGAAAAATTTTGTGACTCAAAAAAAAACTTCGAAAAATTTTGACACAAAAAAAACTTCGAAACATTTTGGGAGCCAAAAGAATTTTGACCCAAAAAAAACTTCGAAAAATTTTGGGACCCAAAAAAATATTGACCCAAAAAAAAACTTAGAATAATTTTTGGGACCCAAAAAAACTTCGAAAAATTTTGGGACCCAAAAAAAATTGACACAAAAAAATTCGAAAAATTTTGGGACCCAAAATAATTTTGAAAATTTTATGACTCAAAAAAAAACTTCGAAAAATTTTGACACAAAAAAAAACTTCGAAAAATTTTGACACAAAAAAAAACTTCGAAACATTTTGGGACCCAAAAAAATTTTGACCCAAAAAAAACTTCGAAAATTTTGACCCAAACAAAACTTCGAAAAATTTTGGGACCCAAAAAAATTTAGACCCAAAAAAAAACATTGAAAAACTTTGGGACCTAAAAATATTTTGACCCAAAAAAAAATTCGAAAAATTTTGGGACCTAAAAAAATTTTGACACAAAAGAAGTTCGAAACATTTTGGCCCAAAAAAGTTTTGACCGAAAAAAAATTTGACCCAAAAAAACCTTCAAAAATTTTTTGGACCTAAAAAAATTTTGACCAAAAATAATTCGAAAAGTATTGGGCCCAAAATAATTTTGACCCAAAAAAAAAATTCGAAACATTTTGGTACCCAAAAAATTTTGGGACCTAAAAAAATTTTGACACAAAAGAACTTCGAAACATTTTGGCCCAAAAAAGTTTTGACCGAAAAAAAATTTGGCCCAAAAAAACCTTCAAAAAATTTTGGGACCTAAAAAAATTTTGACCAAAAAAAATTCGAAAAGTATCGGGCCCAAAATAATTTTGACCCAAAAAAAAAATTCGAAAAATTTTGGGACCCAAAAAAATTTAGACCCAAAAAAAAACTTTGAAAAACTTAGGGACCTAAAAAAAATTTGACCCAAAAAAAACTTCGAAAAATCTTGACCCAAAAAAATATTGACCCAAAAAAAAAACTTCGAATAATTTTGACCCAAAAAAAACTTCGAAAAATTTTGGGACCCAAAAAAATATTGACCCAAAAAAAAACTTCGAAAAATTTTTGGGACCCAAAAAACCTTCGAAAAATTTTGGGACCCAAAAAAATTTGACCCAAAAAAATTCGAAAAATTTTCGGACCCAAAATAATTTTGACCCAAAAAAAACTTCGAAAAATTTTGGGACCCAAAAAAATTTAGACCCAAAAAAAAACTTCGAATAATTTTTGGGACCCAAAAAAAGCTTCGAAAAATTTTGGGACCTAAACAAATTTTGATCCAAAATAAACTTCAAAAAAATTTTGACACAAAAGAACTTCGAAACATTTTGGCCCAAAAAAATTTTGACCGAAAAAAATTTTGACCCAAAAAAAACTTCAAAAAATTTTGTGACCCAAAAAAATTTTGACCGAAAAAAATTTTGACCCAAAAAAAACTTCAAAAAATTTTGGGACCTAAAAAAATTTTGACCCCAAAAAAAAAATCAAAACATTTTGGGACTCAAAAAAATCGTCGAAAAATTTTGGGACCTAATTAAATTTTGATCCAAAATAAACTTCAAAATTTTGTGACCCAAAAAATTTTAGACCCAAAAAAAAAATCGAAAAATTTTGGGACCCAAAAAACTCTTCGAAAAATTTTGGGACCTAAAAAAATATTGACCCAAAAAAAAACTTCAAATACTTTTTGGGACCCAAAAAAAGCTTCGAAAAATTTTGGGACCCAAAAAAATTTAGACCCAAAAAAAGCTTTAAAAAATTTTGCGACCCAAAAAAATTTAGACCCAAAAAAAAACTTCTAAAAATTTTGGGACCTAAACAAATTTTGATCCAAAATAAACTTCAAAAAATTATTTTGACCCCAAAAAAAAAATCGAAACATTTTGGGACTCAAAAAAATCGTCGAAAAATTTTGGGACCTAATTAAATTTTGATCCAAAATAAACTTCAAAAAAATTTGGGACCCAAAAAAATTTCGAAAAATTTTGAGACCCAAAAACATTTTGAACCAAAAAAAAACTTCGAAAAATTTACGACTCAAAATTTTTTTAACCCAAAATAATTTTGACCCAAAAAAACTTCGAAGAAATTTGGGACCCAAAAAAAACTTCGAAAAATTTTGGGACCCAAAAAAAATTTGGAACCCAAAAAAAACTTCAAAAATTTTGTGACCCAAAAAATTTTGACCCAAAAAAAAACTTCGAAAAATTTTGGGACCTAAAAAAATATTGACCCAAAAAAAAACTTCAAATACTTTTTGGGACCCAAAAAAAGCTTCGAAAAATTTTGGGACCTAAAAAAATTTAGACCCAAAAAAAACTTCGAAAAATTTTGGGACTCAAAACAATTTTGACCCAAGAAAAACTTCGAAAAATTTTGGGACCTAAAAAAACTATTGACCCAAAAAAAAACTTCAAATACTTTTTGGACCCAAAAGAAGCTTCGAAAAATTTTGGGACCCAAAAAAATTAAGACCCAAAAAAAACTTCGAAAATTTTGGGACCCAAAAAAATATTGACCCAAAAAAAACTTCGAATAATTTTTGGGACCCAAAAAAAGCTTCGAAAAATTTTGGGACCCAAAAAAATTTAGACCCAAAAAAAAAATTCGAAAAATTTTGGGACTCAAAAAAATCTTCAAAAAATGTTGGGACCTAATTAAATTTTGATCCAAAATAAACTTCAAAAAAATTTGGGACCCAAAAAAATTTGAAAAATTTTGAGACCAAAAAACATTTTGACCCAAAAAAAACTTCGAAAAATTTAGGACTCAAAAAAATTTTAACCCAAAATAATTTTGACCCAAAAAAACTTCGAAAAAATTTGGAACCTAAAAAAATATTGACCCAAAAAAAAAAACTTCAAATACTTTTTGGGACCCAAAAAAAGCTTCGAAAAATTTTGGGACCCAAAAAAATTTAGACCCAAAAAAAACTTCAAAAAATTTTGGGACCTAAAAAAATTTTGTCCAAAAAAAATTCGAAAGGTTTTGGGCCCAAAATAATTTTGACCCAAAAAAAAAATTTGAAAAATTTTGGGACTCAAAAAAATCTTCAAAAAATGTTGGGACCTAATTAAATTTTGATCCAAAATAAACTTCAAAAAAATTTGGGACCCAAAAAAATTTGAAAAATTTTGAGACCAAAAAACATTTTGACCCAAAAAAAACTTCGAAAAATTTAGGACTCAAAAAAATTTTAACCCAAAATAATTTTGACCCAAAAAAACTTCGAAAAAATTTGGAACCTAAAAAAATATTGACCCAAAAAAAAAACTTCAAATACTTTTTGGGACCCAAAAAAAGCTTCGAAAAAATTTGGGACCCAAAAAAATTTAGACCCAAAAAAAACTTCGAAAAATTTTGGGACTCAAAACAATTTTGACCCAAAAAAAACTTCAAAAAATTTTGGGACCCAAAAAAATATTGACCCAAAAAAAAACTTAGAATAATTTTTGGGACCCAAAAAAAGCTTCAAAAAATTTTGGGACCCAAAAAAATTTAGACCCCAAAAAAAACTTCTAAAAATTTTGGGACCTAAACAAATTTTGATCCAAAATAAACTTCAAAAAATAATTTTGACCCCAAAAAAAAAATCTAAAAATTTTGGGACTCAAAAAAATCGTCGAAAAATTTTGGGACCTAATTAAATTTTGATCCAAAATAAACTTCAAAAAAATTTGGGACCCAAAAAAATTTCGAAAAATTTTGAGACACAAAAACATTTTGAACCAAAAAAAACTTCGAAAAATTTAGGACTCAAAAAAATTTTAACCCAAAATAATTTTGACCCAAAAAAACTTCGAAGAAATTTGGGACCCAAAAAAAACTTCAAAAAATTTTGGGACCCAAAAAAAATTTGGAACCCAAAAAAAACTTCAAAAATTTTGTGACCCAAAAAATTTTAGACCCAAAAAAAATCGAAAAAATTTTGGGGCCCAAAAAAATTTTGACCCAAAAAAAAACTTCAAATACTTTTTGGGACCCAAAAAAAGCTTCGAAAAATTTTGGGACCCAAAAAAATTTAGACCCAAAAAAAACTTCGAAAAATTTTGGGACTCAAAACAATTTTGACCCAAAAAAAACTTCGAAAAATTTTGGGACCTAAAAAAACTATTGACCCAAAAAAAAACTTCGAAAAATTTTGGGACCCAAAAAAATATTGACCCAAAAAAAACTTCGAATAATTTTTGGGACCCAAAAAAAGCTTCGAAAAATTTTGGGACCCAAAAAAATTAAGACCCAAAAAAAACTTCGAAAAATTTTGGGACCCAAAAAAATATTGACCCAAAAAAAACTTCGAATAATTTTTGGGACCCAAAAAAGCTTCGAAAAATTTTGGGACTCAAAACATTTTTGACCCAAAAAAAACTTCAAAAAATTTTGGGACCCAAAAAAAACTTCTAAAAATTTTGGGACCTAAAAAAATTTTGATCCAAAATAAACTTCAAAAAATTTTGGGACCCAAAAAAAATTCAAAAAATTTTGGGACCCAAAAAAATTTAGTCCAAAAAAAAACTTCGAAAAATTTTGGGACCCAAAAATATTTTGACCCAAAAAAAAAATCGAAAAATTTTGGGACCTAAAAAAATTTTGACACAAAAGAACTTCGAAACATTTTGGCCCAAAAAAGTTTTGACCGAAAAAAATTGTTGACCCAAAAAAACCTTCAAAAAATTTTGGGACCTAAAAAAATTTTGTCCAAAAAAAATTCGAAAAGTTTTGGGCCCAAAATAATTTTGACCCAAAAAAAAAATTCGAAAAATTTTGGGACTCAAAAAAATCTTCAAAAAATGTTGGGACCTAATTAAATTTTGATCCAAAATAAACTTCAAAAAAAATTTGGGACCCAAAAAAATTTCGAAAAATTTTGAGACCAAAAAACATTTTGACCCAAAAAAAACTTCGAAAAATTTAGGACTCAAAAAAATTTTAACCCAAAATAATTTTGACCCAAAAAAACTTCGAAAAAATTTAGGACTCAAAAAATTTTTAACCCAAAATAATTTTGACCAAAAAAAAACTTAAAAAAAAACTTTGAAAAAAAGACCTAAAAAAAATTTGACCCAAAAAACTCTTCAAAAAATTTTGGGACCTAAAAGAATTTTGACCCAAAAAAATTTTGACCCAAAAAAACGTCGAAAAATTTAGGCACCCAAAAATGTTTTGACCCAAAAAAAACTTCGAAAAATTTTGGTACCTAAAAAAATAAACTTGGTACTAAAACAAATTTTGACCCAAAAAAATTCGAAAAATTTTTGGGACCCAAAATAATATTGACTCAAAAAAAAACTTCGAAAAATTTTTGGGACCCAAAAAAGCATCAAAAAATTTTCGGACACAAAAAAATTTTGACCAAAAAGAAACTTCGAAAATTTTGGTACTCACACAAATTTTGACCCAAAAAAATTCAAAAAATTTTGGGACCCAAAATAATTTTGACCCAAAAAAAACTTCGAAAAATTTTGGGACCCAAAATAATTTTGACCCAAAAAAAATATTCGAAAAATTTTGGGACCTAATTAAATTTTGATCCAAAATAAACTTCAAAAAATTTTGGGACCCAAAAAAACGTCTAAAAATTTTGGGACCCAAAAACATTTTGACCCAAAAAAAACTTCGAATAATTTTGGGACCCAAAATAATTTTGTCCCAAAAAAAATTCGAAAAATTTTGTGACTCAAAAAAATTTTGACCAAAAAAAAAACACGTCAAAAATTTTGGAACCCAAAAAAAATATTGACCCCAAAAAAAAAACTTCGAAAAATTTTGACCGAAAAATAACTTTGAAAAATTTTGGGACCCAAAAAAATATTGACCCAAAAAAAAACTTCGAAACGTTTTTTTGGCCCCAAAAAAAGCTTCGAAAAATTTTGGGACCCAAAAAAATTTTGACCAAAAAAAAACTTCGAAAATTTTGATACTCAAACAAATTTGGGACCCAAAAAAATTTCGAAAAATTTTGAGACCAAAAAACATTTTGACCCAAAAAAAACTTCGAAAAATTTAGGACTCAAAAAAATTTTAACCCAAAATAATTTTGACCCAAAAAAACTTGGAAAAATTTGGGACCTAAAAAAAAACTTCGAAAAATTTTGGGACCCAAAAAAAATTTGGAACCCAAAAAAAACTTCGAAAAATTTTGGGACCCAAAAAAATTTAGACCCAAAAAAAACTTCGAAAAATTTTGTGACTCAAAATTTTTTTACCCAAAAAAATTCGACACAATTTTGGGGCCCAAAAAAAGTTTGACCCAAAAAACTCTTCGAAAAATTTTGGTACCTAAAAAAATTTTGACCCAAAAAAATTTTGACCCAAAAAAAATTCGAAACATTTTGGGACCCAAAATAATTTTGACCCAAAAAAAAATTTTGAAAAATTTTGGGACCTAATTAAATTTTGATCCAAAGTAAAATTCAAAAAATTTTGGGACCCAAAAAAACTTCTAAAAATTTTGGGACCCAAAAACATTTTGACCCAAAAAAAACTTCAAAAAATTTAGGACTCAAAAAAGTTTTAACCCAAAATAATTTTGACCAAAAAAAAACTTAAAAAAAAACTTTGAAAAAAAGACCTAAAAAAAATTTGACCCAAAAAACTCTTCAAAAAATTTTGGGACCTAAAAGAATTTTGACCCAAAAAAATTTTGACCCAAAAAAATGTCGAAAAATTTAGGCACCCAAAAATGTTTTGACCCAAAAAAACTTCGAAAAAATTTGGTACCTAAAAAAATAAACTTGGTACTAAACAAATTTTGACCCAAAAAAATTCGAAAAATTTTTGGGACCCAAAATAATATTGACTCAAAAAAAAACTTCGAAAAAGTTTTGGGACCCAAAAAAGCATCAAAAAATTTTGGGACACAAAAAAATTTTGACCAAAAAGAAACTTCGAAAATTTTGGTACTCACACAAATTTTGACCCAAAAAAATTCAAAAAATTTTGGGACCCAAAATAATTTTGACCCAAAAAAAACTTCGAAAAATTTTGGGACCCAAAATAATTTTGACCCAAAAAAAATCTTCGAAAAATTTTGGGACCTAATTAAATTTTGATCCAAAATAAACTTCAAAAAATTTTGGGACCCAAAAAAACGTCTAAAAATTTTGGGACCCAAAAACATTTTGACCCAAAAAAAACTTCGAATAATTTTGGGACCCAAAATAATTTTGTCCCAAAAAAAATTCGAAAAATTTTGTGACTCAAAAAAATTTTGACCAAAAAAAAACACGTCAAAAATTTTGGAACCCAAAAAAAATATTGACCCAAAAAAAAACTTCGAAAAATTTTGACCGAAAAATAACTTTGAAAAATTTTGGGACCCAAAAAAATATTGACCCAAAAAAAAACTTCGAAACGTTTTTTTGGCCCCAAAAAAAGCTTCGAAAAATTTTGGGACCCAAAAAAATTTTGACAAAAAAAAACTTCGAAAATTTTGATACTCAAACAAATTTGGGACCCAAAAAAATTTCGAAAAATTTTGAGACCAAAAAACATTTTGACCCAAAAAAAACTTCGAAAAATTTAGGACTCAAAAAATTTTAACCCAAAATAATTTTGACCCAAAAAATCTTAGAAAAATTTGGGACCTAAAAAAAAACTTCGAAAAATTTTGGGACCCAAAATAATTTAGACCCAAAAAAACCTTCGAAAAATTTTGGGACTCAAAATTTTTTTACCCAAAAAAATTCGACACAATTTTGGGGCCCAAAAAAAGTTTGACCCAAAAAACTCTTCGAAAAATTTTGGGACCTAAAAAAATTTTGACCCAAAAAAATTTTGACCCAAAAAAAATTCGAAAAATTTTGGGACCCAAAATAATTTTGACCCAAAAAAAAATTTCGAAAAATTTTGGGACCTAATTAAATTTTGATCCAAAATAAACTTCAAAAAATTTTGGGACCCAAAAAAACTTCTAAAAATTTTGGGACCCAAAAACATTTTGACCCAAAAAAAACTTCAAAAAATTTAGGATTCAAAAAAATTTTAACCCAAAATAATTTTGACCAAAAAAAAAAACTTAAAAAAAAACTTTGAAAAAAAGACCTAAAAAAAATTTGACCCAAAAAACTCTTCAAAAAATTTTGGGACCTAAAAAAATTTTGACCCAAAAAAATTTTGACCCAAAAAAACTTCGAAAAATTTTGGCACCCAAAAATGTTTTGACCCAAAAAAAACTTCGAAAAATTTTGGTACCTAAAAAAATAAACTTGGTACTAAAACAAATTTTGACCTAAAAAAATTCGAAAAATTTTTGGGATCCAAAATAATATTGACTCAAAAAAAAACTTCGAAAAATTTTTGGGACCCAAAAAAGCATCAAAAAATTTTGGGACACAAAAAAGTTTTGACCAAAAAGAAACTTCGAAAATTTTGGTACTCACACAAATTTTGACCCAAAAAAATTCAAAAAATTTTGGGACCCAAAATAATTTTGACCCAAAAAAAACTTCGAAAAATTTTGGGACCCAAAATAATTTTGACCCAAAAAAAATCTTCGAAAAATTTTGGGACCCAAAAAAACGTCTAAAAATTTTGGGACCCAAAAACATTTTGACCCAAAAAAAACTTCGAATAATTTTGGGACCCAAAATAATTTTGTCCCAAAAAAAATTCGAAAAATTTTGTGACTCAAAAACATTTTGACCAAAAAAAACACGTCAAAAATTTTGGAACCCAAAAAAAATATTAACCCAAAAAAAAACTTCGAAACGTTTTTTGGCCCCAAAAAAAGCTTCGAAAAATTTTGGGACCCAAAAAAATTTTGACCAAAAAAAAACTTCGAAAATTTTGATACTCAAACTAATTTTGACCCAAAAAAATTCGATAAATTTTGGGACCCAAAATAAGTTTGACCCAAAAAAAAATTTCAAAACATTTTGGGACTCAAAAAAATCTTCGAAAAATTTTGGGACCCAAAAAAAATTTGGAACCCAAAAAAAACTTCGAAAAATTTTGGGACTCAAAAAAATTTTGACCCAAAAAAATTCAAAAAATTTTGGGACCCAAAAAAAATTTTACCCCAAAAAAATTCTAAAAATTTTGACCCCAAAAAATTTTGACCCAAAAAACATTCAAAAAATTTTGGCACCCAAAAATGTTTTGACCTAAAAAATTTTGTCACAAAAAAAACTTCGAAAAATTTTGGCCCAAAAAAGTTTTGACCGAAAAAAATTTTGAACCAAAAAAAGTTTAAAAATTTTTGGGACCCAAACAAAACTTCGAAAAAATTTGGTACCCAAAAAAAAACTTCGAAAATTTTTGGGACCCAAAAAAATATTGACCTAAAAAAAAAATTCAAAATTTTTTTGGGACCCAAAAAAAGCTTCGAAAAATTTTGGGACCCAAAAAAATTTAGACCCAAAAAAAACTTTGAAAAATTTTGGGACCTAAAAAAATTTTGACTCAAAAAAATACGAAAAATTTTGGGACCTAAAAAAATTTTAACCCAAAAAAAATTCGAAAAATTTTGGGACCCAAAAAAAACTTCCTAAAATTTTGGGACCCAAAGAAATTTTGACAAAAAAAAAACTTTGAAGAATTTTGGGACCCAAAAAAAGCTTCGAAAAATTTTGGGACCCAAAAAAATTAAGACCCAAAAAAAACTTCGAAAAATTTTGGGACTCAAAACAATTTTGACCCAAAAAAAACTTCGAAAAATTTTGGGACCCAAAAAAATATTGACCCAAAAAAATACTTCTAATAATTTTTGGGACCCAAAAAAAGCTTCAAAAAATTATGGGACCCAAAAAAATTTAGACCTAAAAAAAACTTCTAAAAATTTTGGGACCTAAACAAATTTTGATCCAAAATAAACTTCAAAAAATAATTTTGACCCAAAAAAAAAAATCGAAAAATTTTGGGTTTCAAAAAAATCGTCGAAAAATTTTGGGACCTAATTAAATTTTGATCCAAAATAAACTTCAAAAAAATTTGGGACCCAAAAAAATTTCGAAAAATTTTGAGACCCAAAAACATTTTGAACCAAAAAAAACTTCGAAAAATTTAGGACTCAAAAAAATTTTAACCCAAAATAATTTTGACCTAAAAACTTCGAAGAAATTTGGGACCCAAAAAAAACTCCGAAAAATTTTGGGACCCAAAAAAAAATTGGAACCCAAAAAAAACTTCAAAAATTTTGTGACCCAAAAAATTTTAGACCCAAAAAAAATCGAAAAAATTTTGGGGCCCAAAAAAATTTTGACCCAAAAAAAAACTTCGAAAAATTTTGGGACCCAAAAAACTCTTCGAAAAATTTTGGGACCTAAAAAAATATTGACCCAAAAAAAAACTTCAAATACTTTTTGGGACCCAAAAAAAGCTTCGAAACATTTTGGGACCCAAAAAAATTTAGACCCAAAAAAAACTTCGAAACATTTTGGGACTCAAAACAATTTTGACCCAAAAAAAACTTCGAAAAATTTTGGGACCTAAAAAAACTATTGATCCAAAAAAAACTTCAAATACTTTTTGGACCCAAAAAAAACTTCGAAAAATTTTGGGACTCAAAACAATTTTGACCCAAAAAAAACTTCGAAAAATTTTGGGACCCAAAAAAATATTGACCAAAAAAAAAACTTCGAATAATTTTTGGGACCCAAAAAAAGCTTCGAAAAATTTTGGGACCCAAAAAAATTTAGACCCAAAAAAAACTTCGAAAAATTTTGGGACCCAAAAAAAACTTCTAAAAATTTTGGGACCTAAACAAATTTTGATCCAAAATAAACTTCAAAAAATTTTGGGACCCAAAAAAACTTCAAAAAATTTTGGGACCCAAAAAGATTTAGACCCAAAAAAAACTTCGAAAAATTTTGGGACCCAAAAATATTTTGACCCAAAAAAAAAATCGAAAAATTTTGGGACCTAAAAAAATTTTGACACAAAAGAACTTCGAAACATTTTGGCCCAAAAAAGTTTTGACCGAAAAAAATTTTGACCCAAAAAAACCTTCAAAAAATTTTGGGACCTAAAAAAATTTTGTCCAAAAAAAATTCGAAAAATTTTGGGCCCAAAATAATTTTGACCCAAAAAAAAATTTCGAAAAATTTTGGGACTCAAAAAAATCTTCAAAAAATGTTGGGACCTAATTAAATTTTGATCCAAAATAAACTTCAAAAAAATTTGGGACCCAAAAAAATTTCGAAAAATTTTGAGACCAAAAAACATTTTGACCCAAAAAAAACGTCGAAAAATTTAGGACTCAAAAAAATTTTAACCCAATATAATTTTGACCCAAAAAAAACTTCGAAAAATTTTGGGACTCAAAAAATTTTTTACCCAAAAAAATTCGACACAATTTTGGGGCCCAAAAAAAGTTTGACCCAAAAAACTCTTCGAAAAATTTTGGGACCTAAAAAAATTTTGACCCAAAAAAAATTTAAAAAATTTTGGGACCCAAAAAAATTTTGACCCAAAAAAAACTTCGAAAAATTTTGGGACCCAAAATAATTTTGACCCAAAAAAAATCTTCGAAAAATTTTGGGACCTAATTAAATTTTGATCCAAAATAAACTTCAAAAAATTTTGGGACCCAAAAAAACGTCTAAAAATTTTGGGACCCAAAAAAAGTTTGACCCAAAAAACTCTTCGAAAAATTTTTGGACCTAAAAAAATTTTGACCCAAAAAAAAATTTCGAAAAATTTTGGGACCCAAAATAATTTTGACCTAAAAAAATTTTTCGAAAAATTTTGGGACCCAAAAACATTTTGACCCAAAAAAAACTTCAAAAAATTTAGGACTCAAAAAATTTTAACCCAAAATAATTTTGACCAAAAAAAAACTAAAAAAAAAGACTTCAAAAAAAAAGACCTAAAAAAAATTTGACCCAAAAAACTTCGAAAAATTTTGGCACCCAAAAATGTTTTGACCCAAAAAAAACTTCGAAAAATTTTGGTACCTAAAAAAATAAACTTGGTACTAAAACAAATTTTGACCCAAAAAAAATCGAAAAATTTTTGGGACCCAAAATAATATTGACTCAAAAAAAAACTTCGAAAAATTTTTGGGACCCAAAAAAGCATCAAAAAATTTTGGGACACAAAAAAATTTTGACCAAAAAGAAACTTCGAAAATTTTGGTACTCACACAAATTTTGACCCAAAAAAATTCAAAAAATTTTGGGACCCAAAATAATTTTGACCCAAAAAAAACTTCGAAAAATTTTGGGACCCAAAATAATTTTGACCCAAAAAAAATCTTCAAAAAATTTTGGGACCTAATTAAATTTTGATCCAAAATAAACTTCAAAAAATTTTGGGACCCAAAAAAACGTCTAAAAATTTTGGGACCCAAAAACATTTTGACCCAAAAAAAATTTCGAAAAATTTTGGGACCCAAAAACATTTTGACCCAAAAAAAATCGAATAATTTTGGGATCCAAAATAATTTTGACCAAAAAGAAACTTCGAAAATTTTGGTACTAAAACAAATTTTGACCCAAAAAAAATCGAAAAATTTTTGGGACCCAAAATAATATTGACTCAAAAAAAAACTTCGAAAAATTTTTGGGACCCAAAAAAGCATCAAAAAATTTTGGGACACAAAAAAATTTTGACCAAAAAGAAACTTCGAAAATTTTGGTACTCACACAAATTTTGACCCAAAAAAATTCAAAAAATTTTGGGACCCAAAATAATTTTGACCCAAAAAAAACTTCGAAAAATTTTGGGACCCAAAATAATTTTGACCCAAAAAAAATCTTCGAAAACTTTTGGGACCTAATTAAATTTTGATCCAAAATAAACTTCAAAAAATTTTGGGACCCAAAAAAACGTCTAAAAATTTTGGGACCCAAAAACATTTTGACCCAAAAAAAATCGAATAATTTTGGGATCCAAAATAATTTTGTCCCAAAAAAATTTCGAAAAATTTTGTGACTCAAAAAAATTTTGACCAAAAAAAACACGTCAAAAATTTTGGAACCCAAAAAAAATATTGACCCAAAAAAAAAACTTCGAAAAATTTTGACCGAAAAATAAATTTGAAAAATTTTGGGACCCAAAAAAATATTGACCCAAAAAAAAACTTCCAAACGTTTTTTGGCCCCAAAAAAAGCTTCGAAACATTTTGGGACCTAAAAAAATTTTGACCAAAAAAAAACTTCGAAAATTTTGATATTCAAACAAATTTTGACCCAAAAAAAATCGATAAATTTTGGGACCCAAAAAAAATTTGGAACCTAAAAAAAACTTCGAAAAATTTTGGGACTCAAAAAAATTTTGACCCAAAAAAATTCAAAAAATTTTGGGACCCAAAAACATTTTTACCCAAAAAAAATTCTAAAAATTTTGACCCCAAAAAATTTTGACCCAAAAAACATTCGAAAAATTTTGGCACCCAAAAATGTTTTGACCTAAAAAATTTTGACACAAAAAAAACTTCGAAAAATTTTGGCCCAAAAAAGTTTTGACCGAAAAAAATTTTGAACCAAAAAAAGTTTAAAAATTTTTGGGACCCAAACAAAACTTCGAAAAATTTTGGGACCCAAAAAAATATTGACCCAAAAAAAAAACTTCGAAAAATTTTGACCCAAAAAAACTTTGAAAAATTTTGGGACCCAAAAAAATATTGACCTAAAAAAAAACTTCAAAATTTTTTTGGGACCCAAAAAAAGCTTCGAAAAATTTTGGGACCTAAAAAAATTTTGACCAAAAAAAAACTTCGAAAAATTTTGGGACCCAAAAAAATTTAGACCCAAAAAAAACTTTGAAAATTTTTGGGACTCAAAAAAATTTTGACTAAAAAAAATACGAAAAATTTTGGGACCTAAAAAAATTTTGACCCAAAAAAAATTCGAAAAATTTTGGGACCCAAAAAAAGTTCGAAAAATTTTGGGACCCAAAAAAATTTAGACCCCAAAAAAAAAACTTCCTAAAATTTTGGGACCCAAAGAAATTTTGACATAAAAAAAACTTTGAAGAATTTTGGGACCCAAAAAAAAAAAAATTGAAGAATTTTGGGACCCAAAAAAACTTTGAAAACTTTTGGGACCTAAAAAAATTTTAACCCAAAAATTTTTGGGACCAAAATAAAACTTCGAAAAATTTTGGGACCCAAAAAAAATTTAAAAACTCTTGGGACCCAAAATAATTTTTACCCAAAAAATACTTCTAAAAATTTTTGGACCTGAAAAAATTTGATCCAAAATAAACTTCAAAAAATGTTGGGACCCAAAAAAACCTTCGAAAAATTTTGGGACCTAAAAACATTTTGGTACCCAAAAAAAAACTTTGAAAATTTTTTGCCCAAAAAAGTTTTGACCTAAAAAAATTTTGACCCTAAAAAACCTTCTAAAAATTTTGGGACCTAAAAAAATTTTGACCCAAAAAAAACTTCGAAAAATTTTGGGACCCAAAAAAACCTTCGAAAAATTTTGGGACCTAAAAAAATTTTGGGACCCAAAAAAAACTTCGAAAATTTTTTGCCCAAAAAAGTTTTGACCGAAAAAAAATTTGACCCTAAAAAACCTTCTAAAAATTTTGGGACCTAAAAAATTTTGACCCAAAAAAAACTTCGAAAAATTTGGGGACCCAAAAAAAGTTTTGACTGAAAAAAATCTTCTAAAAATTTGGGGACCTAAAAAAATTTTGACCAAAAAAAAACTTCAAAAAATTTTTACCCAAAAAAATTTGGATCCAAAAAAACCTTCGAAACATTTTGGGACCTAAAAAAATTTAGACCCAAAAAAAACTTCAAAAGATTTTGGGTCCCAAAAAAAACTTTGAAAAATTTTGGGACTCAAAAAAAGTTTTGACCCAAAAATAACTTCGAAAAATTTTGGGACCTAAAAAAAATTTGACCCAAAAAAAACTTTGAAAAATTTTGGGACCCAAAAAAAACGTCGAAAAATTTTGGGACCCAAAAAAACTTCAAAAGATTTTGGGACTCAAAAAAAACGTCGAAAAATTTTGGGACCCAAAAAAATTTTGACCCAAAAAAAACTTCGGAAAATTTTGGGACCCAAAAAAAACTTCGAAAAATTTTGTGACCAAAAAAATTTAGACCCAAAAGAAAACTTTGAAAAATTTTGACCCAAAAAAAAAGTTTGAAAAGTTTTGGCCCACAAATGTTTTGACCGAAAAAGTTTGACCCAAAAAAAACTTCAAAAAATTTCGGGACCCAAAAAAATTTAGACCCAAAAAAAACTTCGAAAAATTTTGGGACGTAAACAAATTTTGACAAAAAAAAAATTCAAAAAATTTTGGGACCCAAAAAAAAGTTTAAAAAATTTTGGAAATCAAAAAAATTTTGCACCAAAAAAAATCGAAAAATTTTGGGACCCAAAAAAATTTTGACTGAAAAAAAACTTCGAAAAATTTTGGGACCCAAAAAAAATTTGACCCAAAAAATTTCGAAAAGTTTTGGGACGCAAAATAATTTTGTGCCAAAAAAACTTCAAAAAATTTTGGGACCCAAAAAAATTTGGACACAAAAAAATATGACCCAAACAAAACTTCGAAAAATTTTTGTACCCAAAAAATTTTTGACATAAAAAAAAACTTCGAAAAATTCTGGGACCCAAAAAAATTTTGCACCAAAAAAAATCGAAAAATTTTGGGACCAAAAAAAATTTTGTCCCAAAAAATACTTCGAAAAATTCTGGGACCTAAAAAAATTTTGACCCAAAAAAACTTCAAAAATTTTGATCTAAAAAAACTTCTAAAAATTTTGGGACCCAAAAAAAAACTTCGAAAAATTTTGGGACCCAAAAAAATTCTAAAAATTTTGGAACCCAAAAAAAATGTTGACCAAAAAAAAAAATATTGAAAAATTTTGGGGCCGAAAAAAATATTGTCCCCAAAAAAAAAACTTCGCAAAATTTTGGGACCCAAAAAAATTTTGATCCAAAAAAAAAACTTCGCAAAATTTTGGGACCCAAAAAATTTTTGACCCAAAAAAAACTTTGAAATATTTTGGGACCCAAAGAAAACTTCAAAAGACTTTGGGACCCAAAAAAAACGTCAAAAAGGTTTTGGGACCCAAAAAAATTTACACCCAAAACAATTTTGACCCAAAAAAACTTCGAAAAATTTTGGGACCCAAAAAACTCTTCAAAAAATTTTGGGACTTAAAAAAATTTTGACCAAAAAAAATTTTGACACAAAAAAAAACTTCGAAAATTTTGGGACTCAAAAAAAACTCGCAAAATTTTGGGACGCAAAAAAATTTACACCCAAAAAACTTCGAAAAATTTTGAGACCCAAAATAATTTTGACCCAAAAAAACTTCGAAAAATTTTGGCCCAAAAAAGTTTTGACCTAAAAAAATTTTGACCCAAAAAAACCTTTGAAAAATTTTGGGACCTAAACAAATTTTGATCCAAAATAAACTTAAAAAAATTTTGGGACCCAAAGAAACTTCGAAAATTAAACAAAAAAAAATTAGACCCAAAAAAAACTTCGAAAAATTTGGGACTCAAAAAAATCTTGACCCAAAAAAATTTAAACCCAAAACAATTTTGACCCAAAAAAACTTCGAAAAATTTTGGGACCCAAAAAACTCTTCAAAAAATTTTGGGACTTAAAAAAATTTTGACCAAAAAAAATTTTGACACAAAAAAAAACTTCGAAAATTTTGGGACTCAAAAAAAACTTTGAAAAATTTTGGGACTCAAAAAAATTTAGACCCAAAAAACTTCGAAAAATTTTGAGACCCAAAATAATTTTGACCCAAAAAAACTTCGAAAAATTTTGGGACCAAAAAACATTTTGACCCAAAAAAAACTTCGAAAATTTTTGACCCAAAAAAATTTTGACACAAAAACCCTTCAATAAATTTTGGGACCCAATGTTTTGACCCAAAAAAAATTCGAAAAATTTTGGGACCCAAAAAAATTTTGAACCAAAAAACCTTCGAAAAATTTTGGGACCCAAAAATGTTTTGACCCAAACGAAACTTCGAAAAATTTTGGGACCTAAAAAAATGTTGACCGAAAATAAACTTCAAAAAATTTTGGGACCCAAAAAAATTTAGACCCAAAAAAAAAACGTCGCAAAATTTTGGGACCCAAAAAAATTTGCACCCAAAAAAAATCTAAACATTTTGGGGCCCAAAAAATAATTTTGACCCAAATAAAACTTCGAAAAATTGACCTAAAAATACTTCTAAAAATTTTGGGCCCTAAGAATATTTTGCCCCAAAAAAAAAATTCGAAAAATTTTGTGACCCAAAAATATTTTGCCCCAAAAAAAACTTCGAAAACTTTTGGGACCTAAAAAAATTTTGACCCAAAAAATACTTCCAAAAATTTTGGGACCCAAAAAAAATTTAGACCCAAAAAAAAAACTTCGCAAAATTTTGGGACCCAAAAAAAACTTTGAAATATTTTGACCAAAAAAAACTTCAAGAAATTTTGGGACCTAAAAAATACTTCGAAAAATTTTGGTACCCAAAAAAAACGTCGAATAATTTGGGGACCCAAAAAAATTTTGACTCAAAAAAAACGTTGAAAAATTTTGGGACCCAAAAAAATTTTGACCTAAAAAAAAACTTCGAAAAATTTTGGGACCTAAAAAAATTTAGACCGAAAAAAAATTTGACCCAAAAAAACTTTGAAAAATTTTGACCCAAAAAAATTTGACCCAAAAAAAATTTGACCCAAAAAAATTTTGACCGAAAAAAAATTTGACCCAAAAAAACCTTCGAAAAATTGTGGGACCCAAAAAAATTTTGACCCAAAAAAAAACATTGAAAAATTTTGGGACCCAAAACAATTTTGACCGAAAAAAAAATTGACCCAAAAAAAACCTCGAACAATTTTGACCCAAAAAAATTTTGACCCAAAAAAATCTTCGAAAAATTTTGGGACCCAAAAAAAATTTGACCGAAAAAAAATTTGACCCAAAAAAACCTTCGAAAAATTTTGGGACCCAACAAAATTTTGAACCAAAAAAAACTTAAAAAAATTTTGGGACCCAAAAAAAATTTGACCGAAAAAAAATTTGACCCAAAAAAAACTTCGAAAAATTTTGGGACCCAACAAAATTTTGAACCAAAAAAAAATTTTAAAAATGTTGGGACCCAAAAAAAACTTCGCAAAAAATTTTGGGACCCAAACAAAACTTCGAAAAATTTTGCGACCCAAAAACATTTTGCACCAAAAAAATTTAGAAAAATTTGGGGACCCAAAAAAATTTTGACCCCCAAAAAAAACTTTGAAATATTTTGACCCAAAAAACCTTCGAAAAATTTTGGGACCCAAAAAATTTTGACCAAAAAAAACTTCAAGAAATTTTGGGACCTAAAAAATACTTCTAAAAATTTTGGTACCCAAAAAAAATTTGACCCCAAAAAAAACGTCGAAAAATTTGGGGACCCAAAAAAATTTTGACTCAAAAAAAACGTTGAAAAATTTTGGGACCCAAAAAAATTTTGACATAAAAAAAAAACTTCGAAAAATTTTGGGACCTAAAAAAATTTTGACCGAAAAAAAATTTGACCCAAAAAAACCTTTGAAAAATTTTGACCCAAAAAAAATTTGACCCAAAAAAATTTTGACCGAAAAAAATTTTGACCGAAAAAAAATTTGACCCAAAAAAACCTTCGAAAAATTGTGGGACCCAAAAAAATTTTGACCCAAAAAAAAACGTTGAAAAATTTTGACCCAAAAAAATTTTGATCCAAAAAAAAATCAGAAAAATTTTGGGACACAAAAAAAATACAAAAAATTTTGACCCAAAAAAACCTTCGAAAAATTACTCTGACTTCCCAAATCTTCCTGTACAATCTCTATTAGACAAACTTTTCTTGATAGACCACAATCAGAAAGGAAATATTTCACATATTTTTAGGGCCTTGGACTCCATTGTTGTTGTTTTTCCCCAACAAACAAAAAATCTATGGGAACAAGATCTAGGTCTGACTCTTGAGGAGGACCAGTGGGCTAATATTTTAAAATTAGTGCACAACTCCTCTATCTGTGCATGACATGGTCTAATCCAATGCAAATTAATTCATAGGATCTACTATACAAATCATAGATTGTCAAAATTCTACCCCAATGTCGCAGACACCTGTAATAGATGCAACCAATCTCCTGCCGACCTTCTGCACATGTTTTGGTCATGCCCTAAGTTGAAATATTTTTGGTCTGAAATATTTGGGACCCTCCACAGGGCCTATGATGTTGGGGTTGATCCCCATCCGCTTCCAGCTCTTTTTGGTATTCTTCAAACTAAATCTTTTTCAAGCAAAGCCCAACACTGTATGGCCTTCTGTTCTTTACTGGCAAGGCGTTTAATTTTGCTTAACTGGAAACATACCACACCCCCCTCTTACAGTCGATGGGTCAAGGAAGTTTTGTTCAATTTAAAATTGGAGAGGCTAAGATTTTCCCTTAAGGGTTCACTGAGTAAATTTAATAGGACTTGGGGCCCCCTGCGGTCCATCATAGATACTGTGGATATTGAACCAGAAGAGACACAGGTCTGAGGTTATTTATTTACTTATTATTATTTTTATTAATTGTTTTTTATTATTATTATTATTATTATTATTATTATTATTATTATTATTATTATTATTATTATTATTATTTTCCTTTATCTTCCTGTCCTCTTGTTTGTCAATTTGACTTGTTTGGGAAACGACTTTCATTGATTGTGTGTGGAAGGGGTGGGTGGGTGTGTGGGAGGGGTGGGTGGGTGTGTGGGTCGCTGGGAGGGGTGGGTGGTAGGGGCTGATGTGTGGAAGGGGTGGGTGGGTGGGTGGGGTTTGAAAATTGTAAAAAAAAAAAAAAAAAAAGTGAGCCTTTTTGTATGTTATGGGTCCGCCCCATCTTTTCTGAGTCTTTGTATTGTTGTTGCTCAATAAAAAAACTATAAAAAAAAAAGACTAAGACAATATCTACAAGGCTTCCTAGGCCAGCCTTTGAGAGAGGTGTTGCCAATCCGATGTTCCTGCTCTCTCCCAGTCCACTCTTTTTGAGGACCCTCTATAGATTTATGGTACACATCTGGAAACACTTAAGCCATACATAGCCATACATAGCCATAGACAGTCATAGGCGGAGTCTACAGTACATGCATTAGTAAAAGAGTACCGTATTTTTCGGGCTATAAGGCGCACTTAAAATACTTATTTTTTCCCAAAAATCGTCATTGCGCCTTATAATGCAGTGCGCCTTGTGTATGGATTTTGCTTGTGTTTACTGACCTCGATTTTTATGTGGTACACGGCGCTCTGTTGTGCAGAATTCCTCACCCACGCCAGAAAAAGATCCCCCTCTTGGGCTAGCGCGCGGTTACCTTTGACTGCCGTACTGCCTCTCGGCTGTGGCTCAAGGTAGCTAGTTTCCACTGTAGCTCCGTGGCCAGAACAAGGTGCCGGTAAACTTTCCTTTCCACCCGTTCTGGGGTAATAGCACAAACTGTTTCTTTTTAGCGCCCACTTCTAAGTAAAGTTAACCTCTTAACACGCGCTGGCCCACCGGCGGGCCAGAAATATTTAATATTTCATAACTGGCTGTGTTTCTGAATAGTTATGAACAGTTACAGGTTCAACATAGACATCCAATATACCATTTTAAAGCTTAGAATCTCTGCTTTTGAGCTATTTAGCCTATTTAGCGGAATATCCTTTCAGAAAATAAACATTTAGGGCGAAATATGCCTTGGTTATGATTTTAATAATTCATAACTCTCATATTTGCGTTTATCGTTCGTCCATATTTCATCGAATGCGGTCATGTCATACACCATTCGAACCGTCTGGCTCTCCGGATTCCAGAACTGTGCTTTTACTGTAGGATGTATGTTTCATGAATTAGAGCTGCGTCAGAGCGCATGTTTCCAGTAATAAAAGGCTCTCCTTTTGTCCTGGGGTAACCTCCGGTCACTGCCGCCACCCCCCGAACACACACCCGCGCTCAGCCACAGGTCCTACCTTCAAAACGCGTCCAGACTAAAGAGAATCCATCAATCCAGTCTCCTGTAATCCACAGTTATATCCAAACAGCGCTGGAAATCACTTCATCCAGAAATGAAACTTATCCAATCTTTATCTCTGTTTTAAAACCGTTTTATTCACCGAATTCGGCACAACACGCTATTATAGTCAGAAGCCTCGCGGAGTAATGGAGTAGGGTAAAGCTGCAGACCCGGAGACTGCAGTTTTAGGACCGCTGCAGATTCAGGACCGCTGCAGTTCTAGGACCCTACTCTGCCGCCTAGCGACATGAGTGATTATTACACAGTAGGCGGGACCAGCGAGAGAGGGAGTGAGTGGGGTGCAGGTGTATGCTAAAGGCTTTTCTCCTCATAGCTGTTGTCGTCGTCGAATTGTGTGGCACAGTTTGGTGCACGATGGAGTACAGTCGGAATGTGAGTTCGGAATTTGAATCAAGTTTTATAGCCTAAATGTATTAAAATATTCCGATGTTTTGAATTAGATATCAATGTAATCTACACAGGATGTGAGTGTATATGTAGCCTAAATCAATTACAAGCACCTAACACTACGTGTTAGTCTAGGACAGCTTGCTACAAAACATCTATTAGCCTGTCAGCGTAGTTCTATTTTTTCTTTTTTCTTTATTGAAAGCATCGTTTGATATGATCATTAGTTCTGCTTAGCACATTGATTGAAATATAAACGATGACAAAAATCTGTATCAAATGTTCACTACGTTTCAGTACATTAAATCAGTGTAGCCTACTGTATTGGGTGTAACGTTAAATGCTTACTTAATATTACTGTTGTACCATATAGTTAAGTTAATAATCTTGAACAATACGTGTTGTCATTTGTAACAGTAATTTTATGAAATTTTTAAATTTTACTGATTATCCTGTCTGCTTTTCAAGATGCATATAACAATTCAAGAGGGTCGAGCTATGCCTAAACTGGAAAGATGCACCACATGCTGCAAAAAGTTCCACTGCCCATTTTGCTCTTCATCTTTGTTCAACCCAACAAAGTTAAGCAAAGTCAAAACCCATTTAGAAAGCCATTTCAGCCGAGCTGTTTTCCAAAAAGGTAGTTTGTCAACATTCTCTTGTGAAATGCATTTGGAATTATGTTTATGAATGTTATTTTTCATTTAATTATAATTTTCCCACTTATCCCCCCGTGCGTTGTTTGTGGTAAATAAATTGTAAATTTGAGAAATCATAATTTACTCTTTTAAATATTATGATGCTATAATTTTCTGTTCTTATGGTTTAGAGTACACCATTCACAGATGTGGATTAAAGTGCAGACCACAATTGCATTACCATTGTATCCACTGCCAGTCAACGCTGTCACGTAAAGCAGACTTCATTAAACATGTGTCCTTGTGCAAGGAGAAGGACTCTTCTGTACCCCACATCCCAGCTAAAACTAACCCCACCACCCCTGCTCCAAAAACCACCACCACCCCTGCTCCAAATACGACCACCACCCCTGCTCCAACAACCACCACCACCCCTGCTCCAAATACGACCACCACCCCTGCTCCAACAACCACCACCACCCCTGCTCCAATAACCACCACCATTCCTGCTCGAATAACCACCACCACCCCTGCTCCAATAACCACCCCCACCCCTGCTCCAGCAACCATCACCACCCCTGCTCCAATAACCACCCCCACCCCTGCTCCAGCAACCATCACCACCCCTGCTCCAATAACCACCCCCACCCCTGCTCCAATAACCACCACCACCCCTGCTCCAACAACTTCCACCAGCTCAATTTCAGCAACCTCCACCACTGTCAATGTGACAACCATGCCAAAAACACAGGTGAAAAGCATCTGTGCAAAGCACAAATGTCCCAAATGCCAGGTTGTCATGAACAAAACAAATTTAAAAAGGCACCTTGAAAGGAAACATACACACCAATATAAGGACATAACAGCAAGTTCAAATCTCCAGAGTGAATGCATAGATCCAGAGAATGGAATTTATACGGTCTACAAAGCTTTTCATGGTACAAGTGTTCCTCTGCATGTTCAAAATAAAGTATGGGGGGAAAATCAACATGTATCCTGTGAATCCACTGAGTGTCAAGTGAACATGGAGTTGGCATGGAGGAGTGGGATTAAGGCATATCAGTGCATACACCTCAAATCAATAACATACTGTGCATTGTATGCCTCCTCCCCTGTACTTAATGAAGAAACACTTACTGAGATGGTGAATAGCAAGTGGTTTGGTGATGATAAAAAGAAGCTCTGCCTTGATCGCCAAAACAAGGCCAAAAACAGCCATGTACCTCTGTCTGTGTGCTCTAGAATTGGAACCCCTCAGACCAAAAAATACATATCGATTTATGAGCCCACAGTTTCATACTACAGTCGATTGGGAAGAGTCATGGTGACGTACGACACCAAAAAAAATTCATGGCACTGTCCTTGTGCCAGGACAAAAAGATCATGCCCACATAAATACGTAGCCAAATGGCACTTGTTCCAAACACACCGTGAACTGTTCAGGAAAGTTCGGAGCACTGAGGAGGGGAAACACCTGAGTACAGCAACAGAGGACAAAGACAGTAATGATGAGGCTGAGCTGGGTAGCCAGTTATACCCACCAAAAGATATACAAAAATTGAAGGACATCACCATGTATATTTACAAGTACAAAAAGTTACCTGCTGTTCTGCCAGAACATTTGCGGCTTCCATCAATGGAAAAAGAATACCCAAGACACCTCATACCAGAGGAGTTGATGTGCCAGCACTGCCCAGGCAATGTGCCATTGAGTGATCCAGTTCTCATTACACAGAAGGCCAAAATCCTCACAAACTTGTGTATTGTTCAAGGTAGTGTGGTAGATATAATTCAGTAATTGTTCATAATTTAATGGGCTGTACTGTGATTGTTGTTGAACCATTGGCTTTGCAGATGTGTCTACCTACTGTAAGTCTTGCCATCAGTGTGGAGCCCAGTATCGGTACCAGGAATGGAAAGATGGCCTACATAATTTTAATGATCACGTTCTCCTTTCCCTTCCATTATGCCTAACCATAAGGAACATGCTACAGGTATACAAAAATATTTAATTATAATCTGTAAAAGAGTAATGCTTACTGATTTGCGGAGATGTATAGTATCTAAGTTGAACTACTTCACTACTGTACTTAAGTACTAAAATGCAGTATCTGTACTTTACTGGAGTTTTATTTAGTTCTACTACTTCTACTTTTACTCCACTACTTTTTATGTATAATTACTTGTTATAATTATAAAATGTTATGAAAATGTTATGCCAGAGCAGTCGATGGCGCTGTCACCGTGATTTGATGAAGCTGCCTCATCAAGCTCTATTATGAAAAGGCCGCACACTCCTGGTCTGCCTTTCCATCTGCTGCCTGCCTCCACATAATACTTCAGCTTCTTTGTTAGCTACTATGTTAGTTACTACACAACACAATACTTTTTACTTTCAGTACTTGAGTAGCACATTTTGGAATAAACTAAGTACAAAAAATGTTGAATACTTTAGTTCTTCTACTTAAGTATGGAGCTTAAAGAACACTTCTGCTTCTAGTCAAGTCACTTTTTTGATAGAGCACTTAATAGAGTAATTTTACAGCACATTTGTGTTTTTATTATGTTTCTCTCTTAGGTTCATACTGCAGTGAGCAGGGTCATAGAGTATTTAGAACTCACTACAGGTCAAAGATTTCCCTCAGCTGATACAGTTCTCCAAGGCTATCTTCATTTTGAGGCACTTACAGAACATGATTATCAGTACTCTTGTATGACCTGTGGTGATCACCCACCTGTTGTCATTATGGACCTGCATAAGAAGGGAGCTTTCCATTTGTCAGGTATCAACTTTTATTAAATTAACTGGTTTAGATATTAGGTACAGATCAGATTATTCTTACATTTTACTTTTTTGTGTTATGTTTTCACATTGTTTCTTCAGTTAGTGACCTGCCACAACCTCCAGTGGACTTCAATGGAGAAGTTGATGTGGAACATTTTTGGGAGGCACTTTCAATGGAAAAAATTGGTCGAGGATTTGTATCAAGTAAGTGAAAAAAATGTAACAAACGTTTGTGATTGCAGAATTGTGTGTGGAACAAATGCACATGTTGAGCTATGTATCATGTTTATATATCTCAATATGTCTAGTCTAAAATGTATTCTCATGTTGTAATGTTTCCAAAGGTCAACATAACAATCCATTTGCAGTTCCACCAAGTTTCAACTTCTGGGCACCATGGATAGGGAAAAAGACTCGCAGATCAAACCTTGTCCTTAACACAGAATTTGAAAAAGTCCGTCCACAAAAACTGGCAGAGGTGTGTGAAATAACAGTCTCTGAAGACCGGCTGAGAGAAGAACTGTACAAGCAGAAGGTAAAAACATTATTAATTTCCTTTATTTAACATGACAGATTGTAGCACCTTACACATATTTTGAATTTTATTTAATAGGTTCAACTTGTTAGAAAATTATGTAGGGAGTGTGGATTGGATTCCTCTGGATCGCGGACTGACCTCCTCCTCAGACTGTCCAAAGAAATGCAGTCAAGGCAGACATATGACAAGGTTTTTCAAAAGATTTGGGCTGCCTCAGGTGAGATAAATTTTGTAGTATGTGAGGGAACTGCTGTTAGAGACATTTTAGCCTAAGGTGGAATGACTTCCACATATATTGCTTAAAAATGATTATTATATTATTCTTTCTTTATATATGTAAGTACAAAAAACATTTTAGGAGGTGACACAATTTCTCACTTTCATATATTGCTTTTTTCTTTTCAGGTGGTTGGGCTGTGGTTATGTGCCCATGTGGCATTGTTTACAGTATTAAATGTAACATCCGAGCAGAAAGCCCACGTGACTTTGCAGACATCTTGTTGTCTTGGAAACACATGCCAAATATTGTTATATATGACTTTGCACGTGGATTGGCAACACACCTTAATCTCAGAGAGCCAGAAAGATTACCCTTCACACCACATGAAGGACGGTTAAGGGCCCCAACTGCAGACAACATAGCCCAAGCCAAGGATGGAAAACTTAAGGTGTCACTACCTTGGCTGAACTGCAAGAAACAGATTCCAGACCGTGATGGTCATCCAATAACTGGTTCAGCAGAGCATTATGCGCTCTATGATAAATTTCATGAAGATAACACAAAAGATGCCCGTGATTCCTTGCGGAGAATTAGTCTGGTCCCACAACTTGCCGGAAAAGTCAACAGTCAAGTCGCTGAACAGTTGTTTGCAAGATTGAGTAAAAACAATTACTTCCTTAATATGGCATTACAATCAACTCATCTTTTTTTATATATACATTTCTATTATAACCACAGTGTTACTTACTGTATTGTGTTTTTGAAATATTTATGTTTTTAGGAAATATGGTATCCTCACAGGTGTTCACAACTGATCCAATGGACACTGGTGTACCAAGTGGTGAGTAACGTCTGCAGAAGGTGGGGGAAACTCAAAGTGCTTTTGTCATATTCTTAATTTTGATTTTGAACTTCTTTCAGTGGTTGGTTAAACTTATTTAAATGGGTTACCTGTGGTGTTTTTTTTCTATAGTTTCAGCGGAAGTAGTGCCCCCAAAACCACCTCTCGCCATGCCCCCAACAGTGACTCCGGCCCTCACAGTGCCCCTGACAGGAACCATGGCCCCCCCTGTGCACCTAACAATGATGCCATCTACAATGTCACCAAGTGTTGTACACCCTGCCGTGCCTCTTTCTGCTATGCCAGCCCTCACCTTGCCACCAACAGCAAAACTGGCCCCTGCTATGCCTTCACCAGCAATGGTGGCCCTTGGCTATTTAGAGGCAATAAAGCCCTGGGAAAAAGACTGGAATTCAATCCAGAGCCAACTGGTGAGCTAATTAACTGGTAAGCAAATAATAACTTTTTGTCATGGCACACATTATTAACTGACCAGTGGCTGTTATTTGCAGCTCAATTATGTGCTGGACACAGGACGACCAGGAGCAGAAATAATTGTGAAAGAAGGGTCCATGTGTCTCACACGAGAAGAATTCTGGAGTTTAGGTTTACTTAGAGACATGGATTCTAATGTGAGTAGTAGAAATTCAGTAAACAAAAAAGGGAAAAACAATGGAGTCTTTTCTTTCATACTTGTTTAGTAATGAGTTTTGTTTGTTTCTCGCAGATTGGGAATGCCTGCATGAAACTGATCAGTGAAGCAGCTTCTCTGGTGGTATGTATAAATGTAATATACCATTCTAAAGCCTTAAACTGAAGTGTTACAACATTCTGATTTTTCTGCAAGTGATTCTTTTGTGTACTAATTTTTTTCCCACAGGGCAAAGACGTTTATATCGAAGATATGTACGTTGTTCCTACATGGAAACACAATCCAACCAACATAGTTGCCAATTTTCCAGTGAGTATATGTACAGAAACCAAATTTGTATGTGGTCGAAATGTGGATTTCTGTATTGACAAATTTTTTTATGTTAGGAGGATGTCGACATGAAAGACGTTTTAGTCTTTCCGGCTTGGACCAAAGCAAATGGACCAGAGCACTATGTTCTATGTGTAAGAGAGTGTTACTGTTAACAAAGCATATGGTTAAGGTTATTAATGTGTGTTGCACTTGATACAACTTCTTGTCTAAGCTCTGCTAATAATTTTGAAATTCTATTACGACATTTTAGATCATGAAGCCACTCCTGAGAGAGCTGATCTTTTTAGACTCCCAGTACCCAATGCATGAGTCTGGTTTTGGTGACGATGAGTATAGAGCCATATTTAGGTCCAGAAATGTTTGCAGTGTTTATGTAGCAAATTACATTGTTGCTATGTTCCATTAGCCTGTACTAATTTGTTTGGCTATGTTCCATTAGCCTGTACTATTTTTTTTGGCTACGTTCCTTTAGCCTGTACTATTTTTTTTTGGCTACGTTCCTTTAGCCTGTACTATTTTTTTTGGCTACGTTCCTTTAGCCTGTACTATTTTGTTTGGCTGCATTTCTTTAGTCTGTACTTTTTTTTCCTACAGGAATATTGCTCAGCAAATTGATCCTGGGAGCTGGATTGAGAAGACTGGCCATGATATTGTGGTAAATACTTAATGCATAGTTAGCTGCTCTGAAGTAATATTACTATTGCCTGTGATCTGTACTCCATATAGAAGTGTCATGTATCTTTATTTTATTTCAGGGCTTACCACATCAAAGCTGTGGAAATGACTGTGGAATTTTCATGCTAATGGTAAGGTCTCAAATGTTTTGGATAGTCTCTATAACGCTTTTGTCAACACTGAATAAAATGCCTTATTTTTCATCTTCTCTGTTCCAGTATACCCTTTCCATCATAACAAGCATGGGTTTTGAATTCCAGGAGGTTAGTTTATAAAATTAAAAGGACATTGGTTACTTAACATGTTGTTCATGTTACAACATACTATTCATCCTACTGAGAAATATAAATGATGAACTATAGATTCATCAAGATTCATCAACAAATTCTTCATCTTTCAGGTGGACATGCCTTTGATCCGAAAGTGGTGGTGTCTTCTACTCATGGAGCGCTTCAACATAGAAGGGTACAGTGGCTCTGAACAATATGTCCATATTTATTATGATTGTGTTTAACTTTAAAATCCACTGTATTAAACTACAACAAACTTTTTTTTACAAAGCACTTCGGTTTATTTCTGTGCAATAATCCTGTTGTTATTGTCCAACAGCCATGGCCAAAGGTTTGCCTTCTGGACTGATGAGGCCAGAAAATTGCTAAAGGGAATCATTCTACCAGTGTATAGAGTTGCAAAAAAGAGGGCTATCACTGAGGAGGTTCCAGTCCACGTGCAGGCTGTCGCTGACCGTGACGAAGAAGAAAAAAGACTTGTGGACTTCATTGTGCGATCACATGGAGCTGAGCAGCATTTACTGGTATTTGTATGCTAAGATTTTCTCATCATTATAGACAGGTTCACTTGGGCATTTTTTAGGAATATCAAAAACAAGTATACTTTCTTTGTAATATATAAATTTAATGTAACAGACATTTAATGTCAGTGACATAATAATAATAATAATAATAATAATAATAATAATAAAAACTTCATTTGTCTGTAGGGTGTACTCAATGGGAAGCCTTCTAAGTGGTTTCCCCAAAGGCCGTCTTCCAAGGTGCCTGTCTATCTTGACAGTGAGGAACAGCAAAACACCCTATTTGCCCATCTGAAGTCAGTGCTGCAGAGAATGTCTATACAGCTGAGCTTCACAGATGAAGTGGAGTTCATCCTCAGTGTTCTATTTCCAGAGGTAGGCCTAACCATGTCACACGATTGCGATTGTTCCTGTTCCTGCACCTTCAAACCATGACCTTAATAAACAGATTTCTCTGAAATGTTAAGTGCATTATAAATAAAATGTATTATTATGTTTTATGTTTGAAGACATGTTTATAATGGCTTTTTGTTCTATATTTTGTTTGGTAGGCCATCACATATGGCCTGGCTGCGCTGAGGAATTTATCCCTGAAACAGGCTGAGCAGGTCTTCATCTGCGGTCCAGTTTATCATCACAGGTAAAAGTTGAGATGTGATTGTGTGTTACGTTCCATAAAATCTTTATTAGTAATATTGTAGTAATTATGTTGTTTCTTTACTCTTTCAGTGAAGTAGAGGACTTCAATCAAAAAATAAACAAACAACTGAAGAAAGAAGGAAGGCCATTTAGTTGGTAGGTAGTGTGGAAATTTAATTCACAATGTGGAGTTTGAATATTAAAAAAGAAATGTCAAATATTAATATATTTTTTTGTATCTCTTTCTCTATCTCTTCTTTCTTTCTCTCTCTTACAGAAGTCGTTGCGATCCAAGTCCCTGGATAAAAAAAAACAACGTTAATGTGTGAATTTTAATATTTGAATTTTGTTATTATTTCAAATACATTTTATAACCCCAAGTCTTCCTTGTGTCTCTGATATGTGGTTGGGAGTTCTAGGACACATTCTAAGACAAAGTAATATTTAGGTGATGATATTTGGGTGAAATACACATTAAAAGGTGTAATTAGTTAGTTAAATTGGTGATATTTGGGTGAAATAAACATTAAAAATTGCAAGTAGTTAGCTGAATTGGTGATATTTGGGTGAAATAAACATTGTAAAGTGTAAATAGCTGAATTGGTGATATTTGGGTGAAATAAACATTATAAAGTGTAAATAGCTGAATTGGTGATATTTGGGTGAAATAAACATTATAAAGTGTTATTAGCTGAATTGGTGATATTTGGGTGAAATAAACATTGAAATAAGCCTTTAAGTCATTCATTTCGCTATGAGGAGAAAAGCCTTTAGCATACACCTGCACCCCACTCACTCCCTCTCTCGCTGGTCCCGCCTACTGTGTAATAATCACTTATGTCGCTAGGCGGCAGAGTAGGGTCCTAGAACTGCAGCGGTCCTGAATCTGCAGCGGTCCTAAAACTGCAGTCTCCGGGTCTGCAGCTTTATACTATTGGGAGTAATGCGGTACTTGCTGTGCTTCAAGTAGTATTATGGTCTGTCGGAGCGTTGCGGCTACCGTTGTCAGGAGCCTCGCGGAGTAATACGTACTTGCTGTGCTTCAACATAATATTATGGTCTGTCGGAGCGTTGCGGCTACCGTTGTCAGGAGCGTCGCGGAGTAATACGTACTTGCTGTGCTTGTTGATTTATTGCTCAGAGATGTTGTTATTTTTCAGATATTGTGAAGGATTTATTGCTCAGAGTTATTGTTACTGATATAAATAAAGTTTCATTTAGTGCGCCTTATAATCCAGTGCGCCTTGTGTATGGACTAACACTAAAAATAGACTGTTCACTCATCGTGCGCCTTATAATACGGTGCGCCTTATAGTCCGAAAAATACGGTATAAAGAGGAATAAAAGAGAATATAAAGAAAATACATATGCTGAAAATATACTTCACTCTCTCTCACACACTCTCTCTCTCTCTCTCACACTCTCTTTCTGTCTCCCTCATACTTCTTTTTACATTCTTACCTCATGTCTCTTTTCTCTCTCTCAGAATATGTAGAGTAATTTGGCCTTGCCAAATATAAGAAAATGACCTATTTTATATAAATATATATACGTATATATATATTTCTAATATTTTCACTATTCTAAAGATATATTGACATATTGTATTCTGGAACATATTTATTGATTAGACCATGTTTAGTTATATCAATTAAGCTACGAATCTCGTTTTTGTTCTATTTTCAGTCTCTGTATGAAAAGTTCCTCGTGCAGCTCCGCTGTGCACAGGCCAGGGGCTATTATAACACACAGAATAGACGTGCACGTCCAGTTTCGGTGTCGATAGCTTGACAGACTTTTCTTATGTGCAGACAGCCTAGCTAGCTGCTGATAACTTTAGCTTGATAAAAAAATTAAAAGAAATGACACTTGCTTTCAAAATAACACAGAATGTCCTGACACACTCAGGCAAAAAAGATTAGCTAACAGGGATAAAGGTACACAGAAAATAAGTAGCCAAGCACTTTACCAGGTTTCTAGAAAAGAACAAGCCTATGCCCCTGTAGCCCATGCTTCAAACAGAATGATGTAACAATAATCTTAGCTGGTTAGCTAGATTGTTAACTTGATAAATTGTTTGAGGCTTATAAGAGTCCATCCAAAAAAAAATAGCAAAATATCCTCAACTTTTACATTTTTGAAGGTTTATTATTAAATTTAATATTATTTCTACATTAAGTAAATTTATACAAATTGATACCTAATGACTAAGAAGTGATGACTGAGAAGTGATAACTAAGAAGTGATAACTGATACCCGACAACTGAAACGTGATGACTGATACTGAAAAGTGATGACTTATACCTGAGGACTGAGAAGTAATACTGATACCTGATGACTAAGAAATGATGACTGATACTGAAAAGTGATGACTTATACCTGAGGACTGATATGTAATACTGATACCTGATGACTAAGAAATTATGACTGATACTGAAAAGTGATGACTTATACCTGAGGACTGATATGTAATACTGATACCTGATGACTAAGAAATGATGACTGATACTGAAAAGTGATGACTTATACCTGAGGACTGATATGTAATACTGATACCTGATGACTAAGAAATGATGACTGATACTGAAAAGTGATGACTTATACCTGAGGACTGATATGTAATACTGATACCTGATGACTAAGAAATGATGACTGATACTGAAAAGTGATGACTTATACCTGAGGACTGAGAAGTAATACTGATACCTGATGACTAAGAAGTGAAGACTGATACTGAAAAGTGATGACTGATACCTGATTACTAAGAAGTGATGACTGATACCTGATGACTGAGAAGCTAATATAAAAGCTAATATTTGTAATTTGTTACAGCGTCCTATATCATAACTACATCTCTGCTGTTTGTAACAAACCAAACCGCGCGAAAATCGGGTATAAAATGGTAGAGCACCTGAATCAGTGTAAATGAATGCACTGGGGAGCACTGGAAGCGGGGCATGTTTTGCCGCGCAGCCACATCTTGTAAAGTGTCCCACAGAGCCACCTGCTGTTCTAGGGTGATGCATTTGTACGAGGGTTGGGTGTATTTGTGAGAAAATCTCAACACGAGTTTGCAACGCTGCTAAAATCATGACTGAATCATGACACGGTAATGTTTACTTTTACTAAATAAACTCTTACTTCAACTTCTAAATGTTACTTGGCAGTATTTCTCTTATGTAAACTTCAGAACTTAAACATTAGAGAAACACAGAATAGCAGGTGTCGCCTGTTTTTTCTGTAGGTGTTTTGATGGCAAAGGATCTTGGTGTATTATGACTTTATAACACAGTTGCTGGTTGCCAGTTGTCTTTTACTTTTACTCTGACCCTTTCTCCTTCCTCCAGAATTGATAGAGGTTTTGCTCCACGATTAAAGTAATGTTTCTGTTTCAGCTGCCTAACTTTGATGTGTTTGTGTGTGTCCTTGTGTACTTGCGGTTTCAGGAGCTGTGTTGATGTAGGCAATTTTGTTTTCAGTCTACGTCCCATTAATCACTGAGCAGGAGACAGTTTAACTCCATCTAGTGGTGCATTTCTGTACTCCATAAAAGCAATGTATGGGTTGTTTTGGCACTCTGCAGCTTTCTTTAACAGATTTTTCACTTTCTGATTTGCTCTTTCACTTTCACTGTCCATTAGACTGTGGAAATCCTGGACTGGACGTGGTGTGTATGAATTCTCAGTTCAGTGTGAATGTTCTGAATTCTACATTTGAGAACCACCTCATCCGGAATTTACCAGAAATTCACTTTTCCTGTAATCTTTTACCAGCCATACTACACACCACTGCTTTAATCCACTCCTTCAACGCAGGATCTTTTGTGGCTTTCCAATGTTTAAGATGATCCTGAGTGCAGTTACAATGCCGACCATCACCACAGGGAGGACTTTTTTTAAATGTCCGGTGCTTGAGATCTGTCTCCAGTAAAAAAACTGTTCTGCAGTTTAAGGAATCTCCAAACCAGTCCAGTTGTTTAGAACCCTCAAGATTTTAGTCCAAAATGAACACTCTCAAAAACAATGCAAATATGTACCAACATTCTTTTTACATTCCCAACACAAATTATCTGTCATCAGTTTCATTGTATGTAATCTATTAGGAGTATGATAATATCGATGTAGTACTGGATGAATTCACTTCTGGCTTCCTTCATGTATCTGCCAGTATCAGATAGAATGTCCAACCATTTCTCTATTTTGTATTCAATTCCTAAATCCTTCTGCCATGAAAGTTTAATATTTAATAAATCCCCACTTAAATTATAATTTAATAACTTATAACATTAAGGAGCTGGATGTCGAGCACTCAGCATCTTAATATAATCTAAGATTATATTTTCTAGTGTCCTTAAATTTCGAGGTCACACAATGTCTCATCTGTACATATTTCCAAAAGTTTGTCTTACCTTATAGACCAAATGTACTAATTATTTCCTCATAGGACATGAGTTGTTCATCCTTATACAGATAACCCAATGGTGTTTATGCCTCTAGAATACCACTCCAAAACACTGGTGTTTTACCAATACATATGGCTTGGTTGTTCCAAAGAGATGCATATTTCTCTACTTGATGAGAAAGCTCGAACAATTTATGTATTTTAGTCCAGACTTTACAGGAATAAATAAAAACTGAGTTTGTTATATCAATCTTTAGGGTTAAACGGAGAATGAAACTGAAACACCTGTCATCATTTTAGTGTGGGATTTTAGGTTTCATGGCTAAATTGGAGCAGCCTGATGGCCAATCTTCATTAATTGCACATTGCACCAGTAAGAGCAGAGTGTGAAAGTTCAATTAGCAGGGTAAGAGCACAGTTCTGCTCTAAATATTACAATGCACACAACATTATGGGAGACATACCAGAGTTCAAAAGAGGACAAATTGTTGGTGCACGCCTTGCTGGAGCATCTGTGACCAAGACAGCAAGTCTTTGTGATGCATCAAGAGCCACGGTATCCAGGGTAATGTCAGCACACCACCAAGAAGCACCAACCACATCCAACAGGATTAACTGTGGACACTGTAAGAGGAAGCTGTCTGAAAGGGATGTTCGGGTGCTAACCTGGATTGTATCCAAAAAACACACGGCTGATCAAATCACGGCAGAATTCAATGTGCACCTCAACTCTCCTGTTTCCACCAGAACTGTCCGTCACCACAATCAATTATTGTGCTCTAAAACCAGGTGTTTCAGTTTCATTGTTTAACACCTGCATCTGTTTCAATACTTATCCGTTCCTGCCCATTTTCATGTTTTTCCCCAATGTTTAACCAACTTAACCATTTCAAAGGACAAGCAATAAAGTTTTAAGTCCAGAAGTCCCAGGCCACCCTTTTTTTTACCTTCCCAAAGAAATTGTTTAATCAGATTCTCATATTTTTTGAGAATATCTAACAGAATTGTGATTGGCAACATCATAACCACATAATTAAACTGAGGGGTGGGAATCAATTTAATATAATTTATTTTACCCCATAATGTTAATTTTACAAATTGGTTTTATTTTTTGAGAGTACTGGGTTAATATTTAATAAAGGTTCTTCTTCTATTTCCTTACTAAGTCTGGTAATTTTTTAACCATATACGAATGACAGCGAGCAGACAATGGCATGGCTTCTGACTTTATCGTGTAACCTGAAACTTTTGAATATGTCTGTATAGTGTTCATCAAATGTGGTAAAGATGAAAGTGGATGTGTAAGTGCCAATATATCGTCAGCATAAAGAAGCAGTTTATGCTCTTTATTTGTCCTTACTGCCAGAGTTTCTATAAAAATATTAAATAATAAAGGGCTGAGAGAACATCCCTGGCGGGTCCCACGTGTTTAGCCAGAAAAAGGGTTATATCAATCAATCAATCAACCTTTATTTTAAACTCGGAAGTACATTGAGGGTGACCCTCATTTTCAATGTAGCCGAGCAAATACAATAGTGATTGAAAAAGCAAAATTAAAAGCAAATATTTAATATTTATGAAACAGAAGAATAAAACTGAAACTAAAAAATAAAACTATTTAGTAATAAGAATAAAATTAAAAAAATTAAAAAATTAAAAATATATAATAACAGTATTACTGATAAAACATAATTAAAAAAAAATAAATATTAAAATAAAATAATTATAAGAAAGTAAATACAAAAACCAAAATAATAAAATAAATAAAAATAAATAAATAAATAAATTATATAAAATAAATAAAAGGAATATAAATATATATATATAAAAAATAAGAGAACTAAAACATGAAGTAAAATAAATAATTAAGATTGAGTAAAACAGGTACAGGCTGTCTGAAGGTGGTTAGATATTAAAAGTTTAAAATGATTGAGTGACTCCAGTGAGCTGAGTTTTAGTGTTTCCTGTAGTGAGTTCCAGCTCGCCGGTGCACTGTAGCTAAACGCAGATTTTCCCAGTTCAGTAAAAACTCTCTGTACCTGGCAGCTGATCCAACCACTAGAGCGAGTCTGATAATTACTGTTATTAAAATTTATCAATGAAGTGATATATTCTGGCATATGACCGGAGAGTGTTTTATAAATTAAAATTAACCAGTGCATTTCCCTTCGTGCAGCTAATGGAGGCCAACCAACTTTTCTGTACAGATCACAGTGATGAGTTCTATAAGGGTCGCCAGTGATGAACCTTAGAGCAGAGTGATATACTGGATCCAATAATTTGAGGGAACTGGCGGAGGCATATTTATAAATGACATCACCATAGTCTAGAACAGATAAAAGGGTTGCCTCAACAATTGTTTTCCTAGCGTGCATGGGGAAACAAGCTTTATTTCTATATAAATAACCCAGCTTCTGTCTACATTTACTGACTAGTTTATTAATGAGAGGTTTAAAAGTGAGTTTCTCATCCAGCCATATGCCGAGATATTTATATTCTGTAACTCTTTCAATGGTGGATCCTGCCAGGGTAGTAAAAATTTATATAATACCATTAGTTAAGACTGCACCTTCTGGTTTCCTATACAGAGAGATCCAAATCCAAAACCCGAGAGTGCTGAAAAGAGAAAACCCCACTCAACTTTATCAAATGCCTTCTCCACAGATTGCAGCTACTGATTCATCTCCTGACTGACTCATCCAGATCAGGTGAAAGAGTTCTCTTATATTATCAGTGGAAACTCGATTTTTTTTTTCAATCCTGTCTGCTTTTGATGTATAATGCTAGGAAGAACACATTATAATCTCATTGCCAGCACTTTGGTTAGTGTTTTACAATCTACATTTAACAAACTACTTGGCCTGTAATTTGAAGGGTCTGTATCTTAGATCTTTTTTTGGGATTAAAGATATCAATGCTTCATTAAAGGTATGAGAAAGCTGTCTTCTCTCAAAAGTCTCCTGATACACTCTGTGCAAAACTGGGGCAAGAATATCCAAATACTCCTTATAATATTCTGCTGGGAAGCCATCGGTTCCTGGCGATTTCCCCAACTTCATCCCTGAAATTGCTTTTCTAATTTCTGCCTCTGTGATTGGTGCCTCCAATGTCCTGTCAATGTCCTGTGGTGCTGTTACTAATTTATTACCTCGTTTAGTAGTAGGAATATTGTTTCAAAAATGTCCTCCTTTATAACTTGTCTTGCCAATAATTTTATTTTTTTTCGCCTCCTTTATAGAATGTGTTTTTTAGTCTAAATAAGGAATATTCCACTTTTTTGTTGTAGATTTTATTTAATTGGAATTTAAGCTCTATAAAGTCTCTATAAAGTACATTGTTATGCTGTTTAGCTAAAGTACTTTCTTAAAATTTAATTTCTCTTTCCAATTCTTACATTTTTCTTAAACGTTCCTTTTTTTTTTGGATGCATATGCTATAAGTTTACCCCTCATAAAAGCCTTAGAGGCCTCCCAAACAGTCTGAATGTGCTCTGTACTGCCAATGTTTGTCTGGAAAAAGAAACTTAGATCTTCTCCTAATTCAATTCAATTTGATTTATATAGCGCTTTTTACACAAAGCAGCTTTACAGAGAATGAGCCTCTTATGAGCAGCACCACAAAGATGCCATTTTATGGTGAGACAGTGGCAAGAAAAAACTCCCTTTAAGAGGAAGAAACCTTGGAGGAACCAAGACTCAGTCAGAGGAACCCATCCTACTCTGGTCGACCCGCTCAGTACAAACAAATAACAAACAACAACAAATAACAGAACAAAACAACAGAACAGATAAATAATGTGAGCTATAGCTAATGTAACAGGTACTAATTTATGAATATAAAAATGTGATGGTCGCTAGGGATGCAACGGTACAGTGTTGCCACGGTTTGGTTCGTATTGCGGTTCTTGATCCAGTATCAGTTCAGTTTCGATATATATCAATATTAAAGCTTAGATTATCTGCCTGAACCTAAAAAATAGTCTATAAGATAGGCATCTGTTTTTTAATGCTATTTTTATTTTATATAAAGCTCTGGCGTGGTAATCACAATATATCCAATTAACCAAGTATTATCATTAACGAAAATGAATGAAATAATGAAAACTGAAAGTAAAAAAAAAAACATTTTCGTTAACTGAAACTAATAAAAACGGTAATTAAAAGAAAAAAAAGGTAACTAACTGGAACTGTATTGAGAGTTTATAAAACTAACTGAAACAAACTAAATTACTGATAGAATACCCTTTGTTTTTGTGTTTGTTAATTTATTTATATTAATTAATTTATATTATTTCGTCCCTGCTGTCTGTTTCTGAGATATACAGTTTGACCAACACCAACTGGTGGACAATAGGTTTTGTCATTTTGGAAAGCTATGCGTTCGGCAGCTTTTTGTTCAGAATATTCTTTAGCTCGTGCATGTGCCTCTTTCAGTCGCCTTTGGTGAGCAGCTAACCAGTCAGCTTTTGCTGATACCTCTGCAGTCTGTCCTAACAAAGCATCAATTGGCAGATGCGGGTCGATTCCAAAAAGCAGTAAATAAGGGTTAGGGTCACATTGTATGTGTACACAACTTCAGATAAATGCTCAGGCCAACGGCGCTTTTTGTCTGGAGGGAGACTGCGCAAAAGATCGTGTAGCGTCCTATTAAAGCGCTCACACTGGGCGTTTCCTGTAGGGTGATGAGGAGTGGTACGGCTTTTCTTTACGCCATACAATTTACAAAGTTCAGCAATCAATTCACTTTCAAAATTACGGCCTTGGTCTGAATGCAGACGCTCGGGCACACCGTACTTCATAAACCATTCCTTTAAAAGGATTTTTGCTGTTGTGTCTGCTTTTTGGTCTCGAGTCGCGAAAGCCTGTGTAAATTTCGTGAACACATCTGTGATAACCAGAACATTTTCTCTACCATCTGTAGCTGGTTCCAACAGAGTAAAATCTACAGCAATTACCTCTAATGGTCTGGTAGCCAAAAATGACTGCATAGGTGGACGTATCTGTGGCTGAGGCATTTTGGTAAGTACACAACGTTGGCATTTCTTTACCCACTGCTCAACATCCTCATACATCCCAACCCAAAAACATCTTGGCTTTAACAGTTGCATTGTCCTCTCTATGCCCTGGTGACCCATAGAGTTATGTACACTCTCAAGAACTTGTACTTTTAAACAAGCTGGCAACAGTAACTGATTGCATTCACCTTGTCTCAGATCTTCCACCACTCAGTACAGTAGACCATCCTGCTCTCTAATTCTACCCCAGTGCTTCAGAAGTGACAGTACAGATTTAGACAAGTCTCTTCTCTCCTTATTGTTTGGCTTTTTCTGCAGCCTTATTACTCCGGCCGGGGCGATATTGAACGTCAAAATCAAAGGAAGCTAACTGCGCTACCCATCTCTGCTCAACAGCTCCTAGCTTGGCTGTGTTGAGATGGCATAATGGGTTGTTGTCTGTGATTACGGTAAATTTTGCACCCAGCAGATATCCCCTAAACTTCTCAGTTATGGCCCATTTTAGGGCGAGAAGCTCCAACTTCATACTGCTGTAGTTCTTGTCATTTTGTTCAGCCTTTCTAAGCCTACGGCTAGCGTATGCTATTACCCGCCTTTTACCATCCTGTTGCTGACATAAGACAGCTCCTAAACCGTGGCTACTCGCATCTGTCTCTACAGTGAAAGGGCAAGTGAAGTCTGCAAACCCAAGCACCGGAGCACTAACCAGCTTCTCCTTTAAAACATCAAAAGAGGTCTGACACTCAGTACTCCATAAGCTCAACAACCGCTCATTTACTCTAGAGGGAGGTCCAACCATTAGACAGTTATTTACCAGATCATGCAGTGGACCAGCTATCTTTGAAAACCCCTGCACGAATCTTCGGTAATAGCTACAGAACCCTAAGAATGAGCGTAAAGCTTTCAGAGTGGCTTCTACCTTATCAGGAACGGTCGCTATACCTTCTGTGGAGACCTGATGTCCTAGGAATTTTACCTTTTCCTGAAGGAAATGACATTTTGATTTTGAGACCTGTCTCCTGGAGTCGTCTCAGTACTGTCTCTAATCTCTCAAAGTGCTCTGAAAATGTCCTAGAGAAGACTAAAATGTCATCCAAGAATACTAAAATTATTTGAAAAATTAGGTCAGTCATAGTTGCCTGCATCAACCTTTGAAATGTAGCTGGTCCAAGTAAGGCCCTTAACTCTGCTTGTTCTTTTTCAGTGCCACCTATATCCAGCTTACTCAGTATATCAGACACCTTTTGATGATCTTGAGACTCTTTTAAATCCACTGACACCTGCTCTGTATTGGCTGAAATGCGCTGAAAAGTTACTTCACAGTGCTGATTATTGGTAATGCACTGTACAGGTGATAAGACACCTATGCGAGTTCTTGGATTGAGCCACACATTCTCTCTAGAGAGATTAACTACTTGCACTGGAATCTGATGTCGGTGTTCCTTAACCAAAGAAGGCATGACTACAATACCTCCTGGTAATGGTAGTTTACCAGGCTCCAACAACCATGAACCTTGGTTTGGTGACTTGTCTGAGAAACCTCTGACCATGACAGTGACTACTGATTCAGCTTTTCCTGCTATTCGAGCCATCTTTGTCTTGTCAACATCACATTTATGCATCTGTTGGAAAACAGTCCTCCAATCTGAGTCTAGCTTTGCATCCGAAGTTCTATCAAATTCAGCCTGAACTAACTGACAACAACGACTGATGATGTTCATGCCTATGTTAGCAGGTAGGGATGACTGAGAACTCTCAGGGTTTTTCACGACTAAAAATCCACAATCAGGGATTTTAATACCCATGGTATCCATCTCTAACTCCAAATAGCCCAGGTAGGGAATATCTAATCCATTGGCGGCGGTTAATTTAAGCCAGCCAGAGGTTGAAAGCATATCCCCCTCTTCTACCCCTAACTGCTGGCGGAAGAACTCTTCTGTAATAGTGCTTACTTGGCTGCCTGTATCCAGCAAACATGAAACAGGAACATTCCCAATGTTAACATCTATTGTAGGGCAAGTTCCTACCGCACGCTCCAACACCTGACCTTGGCTAAACTTGGCTTTAGGTGAGTCTGTAGTTTGCCCCTGAATTGCCCGACTCACAGCAACCGGGGCCTTTCGTTTCCCTGTGCATCAGTAAATGCCGGATTTTTAGTATGCCGTTTTTGGGGACAATTTCTGGCAATGTGTCCCTCCTTCTGACACTTCAGACAGATAGGTTTGCCATCATCTGTAAATCTGAGTGGAGCCCTTGCCTTAGAGACGGGTTTGAACGTGTGAGTTTTCTGAGTGGTCAACTCCATTACTGCGTGCACGTAAGACGCGTTCAGTTTCCTCAATGAAATCATCTACTAGTCTTCCATCTTTTTCAAAATCACCAGTAAACGGAGCAATGTGACGCTCTCGTGGCACATAGACATATGTTCTATAACATTGCTACAGCATGTTTTCTGTTCAGTTCACCAATTTGTTTCTGAATGTCCGATTCTTCTGGCTCAACCCCATCATCAGAGTCCCTCTCCTCCTCTGAATGGTCTGACATTTTACGAAAAATAGTCTTTGCCAGATAAAGGATAAGGTTTCTGGATCAGTCCAGGAAGATGAACAGCAGCAGCCAGCAGCAATGAGTCCTCCACTCCACCGTCTCTGCAACTCCGTCTGCAGTCCGACGTCTGGTCACTAGGTCCTCTATCACCACCACCAGGTCCTGGTTCCACTCTCTCCCTCTCGAACCTGCGACACTTCACCACTACCAAACAACTGTACTGTGTTGTAATGTATTACCTAAGAAATCTAACCAAACTATCAGAAACCCCACTCCTGGTACCAATTTTTGTCACCGGGGAAAGGACGCACACCAAATAACAAAATATGTTTTTTTCCGGGTATTTTATTCTGATTTAGTTGTATTTAAAACAATAAAAATAAAATGAATACACTGCAAAACCCTAACTTAGAACACAGTACAGTATTTGGTAGTGGCACTAATTACAGAAAATAGATAAATAACATTAATACCACCTTAATACCATTAACAGAGCTCTTTTAATATTTGTTTTTAAGCTCACCTTGGTTTACTCAGCTTTACTCAACAAGACTTGAGCATTTCTGTAAGAGAACTTGGATACACAGCTTCTGTAACCCAGAAAAATACAAGGCTTGAACACGAGGAGCACACTACCCCACTGAAACAATGCCATCTGCCCGCATCTGGTTATGATTCATCCAAAATACATGTTTAGAAAGGCAATAAAGGCATCTACTACTGTTATAGGCCAACTAAACCTTATATTGTTCAGTATTTCCTGATTTTTACCTCTTATTTCATTAGGATGGCTCTGGATGAATCCTAAAATGGAGCACCACCATTCACTGCAGCTCCAGCCTCCTTCTCTACCATGCTCTTAGCTCCTCCCTTTCCTCTCTCAGGGTGACAACACTTCTGATTGTGTTTCTTAAAGTTACAGACACACATTTTAAAGGTGTATTCTCAATTCACCACCTGGCTACATATAAGCTCTGTTTCCACTCCAGCAGTGTTACAGCGTTTTTTCTGCTCAAGAAGTGGAGCCGAATTTGTGGGGAGTCGGATTCGGCACAACAGCGGCAGCACCTCATGGTCCGTGGCGTTAGTTCCAGAATAAAGCTCTCTCTCTATCTCTCTCTCGCACTTACTCATAGTTGATCCCTTTGGTGAAAATTGATGAAACCTGTAGAGTTTATTGAGTTTGTTTGTGTTTCTCAGATTGTTTCCTTTTTTGGAGCGTGGTATTTTAGAAATAGAATGAAAGTTGGCCCGCTGTTAAGCAGGATTTTATAATGTGAGATTCAAAGTTTGAACGCTAGGTGTCAGAAACGGGCCAAAGAGTCTAAAAGCGGCGAGAGTGGGCATTTCTAGCGCAGAAAAACGGGCCGAAGAGTCTAAAAGCGGAGAGAGTGCGCATTTCTAGCGCAGAAAAACGGGCCAAAGAGTCTAAAAGCGGAGAGGGTGCGCATTTCTAGCGCAGAAAAACGGGCCAAAGAGTCTAAAAGCGGAGAGAGTGCGCATTTCTAGCGCAGAAAAACGGTTGCCGTAAAAGTTGCCGTAATTAAGGAGTTTAATATTAAGAGACATCATGAAATGAAACATCATTTGAAAAATCTTAGTTTACACAACACTGTCAAAGATAGATAAAGATAGTAAGTCAAGTAAAATGGCGTGTAAATGAAATAATCAGGAAAATGTATTATTTAAAGTGGTATATTTCATTATTTGTTTTATTACAGAGTCTGTGGCCCGTGACTTCAAATATATTTCTCCTTCTGGCCCCCAACAAAAAAAGTTTGGACACCCCTGCCTTAGGCAGAAACGCAGCGTTCGGCCTTAGTCTCACACGGCAATCATTCAGGCCCCATTGTAAACACAAGGGGCTAACAGATAGCGCATGTAGCTCACACCTCCGCTTCGCTGTGCAAACAGCCAGCAGGAAAGCAGTTTTACGAGAGATCCATTTTAGCTCCGTCAGCTCCAGCGGTTCAAAAGCAGCCTCAGAGAGCGTTCAGCACTAGCGGAAGATCCCAGGGGGGATACCGCAGCGTCCGAGGGGGAGCCAGTCTCTTCGCTCCCTTCAAAAACGCAGTCACCAGCTTATGAGAGCCCAAGGAAGTACCGTCCGCCAGCATTAAGTGGCAGGCTAAGGCCGCCGCGTAAAAAGGGCAGAGTTGGTGGTGCTTTAGCACCTGATGTCTATGTCTCTGTTATCTAGCTCCAACATGCAGCACGTTTTTAGCCCCTTTATATTTCAAATAAACAAGGTGCTCCTACTCACACTTGCAGAGCCAATATTAAATAAAAAAAAAGTCAGATTGATTAAAATCACAATATCTATTATAAAAAAGAAACATTTATTCTTACTATTAACAGGCAGCTGATATCACACTGTGCTTTTTTCCTTGTTCATCAAACTCAATGCTGAAGCCAAAATGGTCCCAAACAGCGGATCTATAAAATGAAGGTGCCTCCTCTGCTGAGCACGTGCTGAGTATGTGCATGGGGGGTGGGGGGGGGGGGGGGGTGTTGTGGAGAAGGAGGAGCACTCACTGTAACTACCACAGCACGCGCTCAGCAGCAGCCCCTCCCCCTGGCCATTCAGTACCAGAGTGTTCGTTTGCTCTGTTAGTGTGTGCACCGAAATACCGCGGTCCATCCGGGTGTATCGAACCGAACAGTTCCATAAAATACAGAGAACTGTGCATCCCTAATGGGCACTAACTATAGAGCTATGGCTAATATAGAAGCAGATTCTGAGTGTGTTAATGGTAATCAGTGCAGGGCTGCAGAGCTGGAGTACAACACAGCGGCAGTGGAGAGCCAGGCTGGGAATATCAGGAACGGCATCTCCATACATGTAAAAGAGATAGATAGAGAAAACAGAAAGGAAAGAGAGAGAAAAAAGCAGGAGTTAGAGAGGTTGTGTAATAATTCTGATGAGTAGAATGACAGGGCTGATTCCTGAAAGATGGAACCGCAAACGGACACATCCAGCATCTCAGCACATGTGAGAGAGATAGAGAGAGAGAAAAGAGAGGGGAGGGAAGAAAAAGGGGTTAGAATGGTTTTATAAAACTCTGCTGGAGTGGGATGGGCACTGGTAGCAGCAGCTCAGGACATGGGGAGAGAAAGAGAAAGCAGATGATTAGAACAGGGTTTATATTTGCTGGATAAGCTGTAAGAGGAATAGTTAGAAGGGCAACAGTAAGAGAAAAATTGCAGAAATTGCGATAAGACTTTATTCAAAAGCTTGAGCAAATAGAAATGTTTTGAGTCTAGATTTAAAGATTGAGAGTGTGTCTGAGTCCCGTATATTAATAGGGAGGCTATTCCAAAGTTGGGGAGCTTTATAAAAGAATGCTCTTCCTCCTGCATAGTTTTTCCTAATACGCGGGACTAATAACAGGCCAGCGTCTTGGGTGCGAAGTAAGCGTGGCGGATTGTAAGGAGTAAGAAGTTCCTGTAGATAATGTGGGGCCAGACCATTGAGGGATTTATACGCCAGCAGGAGTATTTTATAATCTCTACGAAATTTAACAGGTATCCAGTGCAGGGATGAAAGAATAGGAGTAATATGATCAAACTTTCTAGCTCTAGTAAGCACTCTCGCGGCTGCATTCTGAACTAGCTGGAGTTTATGGAGTAATTTATGTGGATCAGATTCTCTGCATCTTCCAGAGAGAGTATACTGTGGACTTTAGCTATATTTCTTAGATTGAAGAATGCAGTTTTGACTATGCTACATATGTGAGCATCAAACGAGTGAATTGGGTCAAAGATGACCCCAAGGTTCCTCACAGTTTTATCAGGTATAATTAAGTGACCGTCTATGTCTACGGTATTAACATTTATGTTTTTATCAATATTAGGACCTAATAGAAGGACCTCAGTCTTATCAGAATTAAGTAAGAGAAAGTTGTGTGTCATCCAATTTTGAATCTCTTTAATACAGTCTGTTATTTGATTTAGACAGAGGTCTTCGTTGTAAAGTTGCGTGTCATCAGCATAGCAGTGAAAGATTATACCATACCTACAGATGGTTTTACCCAGTGATAACATGTAAAGAGTAAAGAGTAATGGACCCAATCCCGAGGGACACCATATTTTACTCTAGACTGATAAGAGCATTCATTATTTAAATAAACACACTGGAATCAATCTGAACCAGGTGAGGGCAGATCCTTTAATAGCCTCCGTGCACAAGATGGCGTCATTCTTTTTGTCATTTCCAGCATTTGAGGGTGTGTGTGAGAAGTTCCGGATTGAGCACTTCCCGTGGTTTGAGTATTGATATCATATCAACACGAAGAGATAGCGAGTTAGAGTGCAAGCGGGGTTAAAGAGTGACCTTCCGACGGGTAAGAAAGTCAGCGTTACATTGCTGTGTGCCCTTATGTACCAGTTCGTCACACTATAACGCAGAGATAAGTTTTCATAAGTTTCCCGTTGACGCTGCACTGCGTGCTAAGTGGCTAACTAAGATCCGTAGGGATAAGTTCACTCCCAACAGTGAACACCCGTGTGTGTGGCCGGCATTTCCAACAGGGAGACATTTCCAACAGGGAGAGGTTACAGAGTCGAGCTGGAATGAGTACACTGCCTACACCGAGGCAGAATGTGCGGGAGCAGAGGAGCCTCTCCCGGATCTGCCTGCAGACTGTGCATAAGTAAGGTTAAACTGCTTGACAAACTCAGCTTGATCAATGTAGAATGTATTTTTGTACTCCTTAACTAGCTATAAGAGGTCTGATTAGAATAAAAACAACTATCAGCACAAGCTGATCTAGAGCAGATTTTTCAGCAAGTTTATATAGCTAAGAAGAGTTTGAAAAATTGAGGAAGCTTAAAAAAATTGTAAATAAACAAAACGAAGTCTAACATGAACATTTTTACTTTCTTAGGTTTGCTTCATACAAACACTTCCAGGCCTTCTGGAAATTGGTGGAGCCTGCAGTCAACACCAAGATGCCCAGTGCCCAGGCTGCATCTGCCAGCAGCTCTGAAGTCTCTCATCCAGCAACGGTATGTAGCATATGTGGCACTCTAAAATAGTTAAGTGTGTGAAAATAGTAGCCCCCTATTTTATTTTTAGGTATTATCTCCTTCTCATAGAACTACTGTTAAGGTTCCTATTGTTATTTAACAAGGCAATATAAGTTTCGCCAGTAGAGGGCGCTCGGTGACAGGCACCAGGGTCTAATACTCTAACCAGCAGAGAAAATTGGTCAGTACCTGGTGGAGCAGTTAGCAGATAACACACCGAGTAGCTCCTGTAACCTGCTGTTTCTGTGTTTTGCAGGTAAGCTGAGTGATAAATTGTAGATAAAGTGAGAGTTAACAGTATTAGTGACTCATTAGAGTTTTTTGTTGTGAAAATGTCAAACTTGTGGTCGAAGGAGTCGTTTTAATGAGTTTCAGAGCTGTTTTAGGTTTGAAAGCTAATCGGTAGAAGCTAAAGCTAAATGTGAATCAGACTGAGCCTCGTGCTAAGCTATGAAGCACATGTGGTCTTATACTTGAACTAGTCTAGTTATTCGGCTAGAATTTAAGTCTGTATTTTCCATTTTTGCTATTTTTGAGCTAGTTTTGGTTTAAAGCTGCACTATATATGTTCTGTTTACCAGATTCGGTGTAAATGCTTTCTGTTAATTAATTAATATGGAATATAGGAGATATAAGCTAAAAAAAAGATCTTTATTTAAAATGGATTTTGTTTAAAATACAATTCATAGGAGCAATTGAGTTAAGAAGGGATTAAAAATTGACTAAAATTGTTGTTAAAAACACTATAAAAACTAGAAGCAGAGTAATAAGAGTTCATAATGATACTTAGTTACACAGTAAATGCATTCTGGTGATTTAGTGAGTTTACTACTGTGATGTATGTGGAAATAAAACTGTAAATATGCAGAGACATTAATGTAATTAGCTATCATAAGAATTATACTGTAATACTGTTTTTCTATTTGGGTTTACTATACATGTGTATTATGTCACTGTTTCTGTAATGCAGAGAAAATTGGTCAGTACCTGGTGGAGCAGTTAGCAGATAACACACCGAGTAGCTCCTGTAACCTGCTGTTTCTGTGTTTTGCAGTGCATACACAAAAATAAATATGTTGCACCGGAGATGAGTTGGCCCATCATTTTCAGCAGTGTAACATATTTTGGCGAGCCAGCCAGGAGGAGGTGCTGGTGAGTCAACCCCATCACCAACCTCCTTCCTTCCCAAAAGACGAACCATCAAAAAAAATGGAAGTCATACAGCTTCTGCGCGATCAAGTGAGTGCAGCCTTGTGGCAGCTGGATAGAGAGCCTCTCATGGATGTCTGCAGGCGACTGAAGTGTTCCGGCCTGGACAGCGGAGAGCCTCAACGCAAGACCAAGAGGACACTCATCAGGTTAGCAGAGAGCATGTTTGATGAGATAGAAAAAAGTGAAGAAGAAGAGCAGGTGGAACAGTTTTATAAAGACATAGCCACATACATCCAGAGACTGAGTGAAAAGAAATGTCAGTCAGAAGAGGAACCCACAGTTAAGGAGTGTGAACCTCAAAAAGACCTCAACAACATTCCACATGCCATTTTAGTCCAGACAACCGATTATCCATCCAAAACCCGACCAGAGCCAACCCGAACTCTGCAAGAGGTAACTTTAAGGAGAGAGTTTAAAATCTCTGGGCAGATTGGAGAAAGTGGGCAGAAGGATAAGTTGTCTTACCCTCCTGAGTGACATGACCATAACAGATGAGGAACTGATCGAGAAAGTCAACGAAGCTTCAAAGCTGGAAAATGAAAGATCTGAGAAACGAAAAAGGTCCACTGCAACTAAGATTCCCAAGGTACAAGAGCTCCAAACAGAATGCCAGACAGCCCCGACACCTGTTCAGAGCCACTTAAAACCCAGAGAATCACCCACTGCAGTAGCCCTGAAAACAGTTAAAACCAAAGAGACCAAACCAGACACGCAGCAGATCATAGAAGAACTCCGCAAGGAAATGAGAGAAATGTTTCTATCTGCTATGGAAACCAGTCCCCCCACTAGAGCACTTAAACAAAGACAAAAAGGTTGTAGAAAGTGCAGGGAAGAGGGGAAAGGAGATAACTGCACACAATGCTTTAAGTGCGGTCGAGAAGGCCACTACTCTCGTGGATGCCGAGCACCAAGGCTGTCGTCGGGAAACGGGGAGGGACTACTGAGGTGGGACCAACAGTAGTCCAGAGCCAACGGTCCCATAAACAGCCAAGCTTACCACCCTCCTCCGATGAAATGACAGCTACCACCTGTAGTGGCAAATTGAATGTGTATTATATGATTCTAAAAAGAAAAATGTTTAGTGGCAAATTGAATGTGTATTATATGATTCTAAAAAGAAAAATGCTTTTTTGCAAGTGTGTCACTCCTTCCTCGACTCTCTGCAGCTCATGCGGTTGAGCGAGGGCGGATGTGTCTCGTTCCATATAGTTGTCACCTGTGACCTTTTTATGACTTTGTTTCTGTCTGCTGAAGTAAGCGTCTCATTCCACATAGACGTTATGTCACCTGTAACCTTACTATGATCTTTGTTTCTGCTTGCTGAAATAATGGAATTTTCCAGAACCCTGGCTCATAGGGTAAGAGGCGTTGGGAATTGTACTTAAGCGACCTCTTGGCCGTTCTTTTGTCAGAACACTGTCACTACCTGACAAGGTTCTCTTCTGCAGAATAAAGCTTTACCTTTTGATAATAGAGATTCTGAGTCTGGGTTTGATTCCTAGAATACAAAATTCCACCACACACCTTATCAGCTGTAACTGAAGTTCACTATCTACCCCCCAACGCAAGTCAAGATTAGTAAGCCTAGTGGGAAACCGCTGTACTGTAAATTGTTGTATGGACAATTATCCAGTCAAAGTATTGTGGGACTCCGGGGCACAGTCCAGCATTGTGAATGAAAGCTGGCGGCAAGACCACCTTCCCCACACAGTGGTCAGACCTGTTTCAGAACTGCTAGAGAATGAGACGCTCACAGTGTTTGCTGCGAACAACACTCCCATCCCGTACATTGGCTGGATAGAAGTCAGCTTCAGACTGGAGAGTGATTTGTCCCCAACCAGTGAACTGCGAGTGCCAATACTGGTATCCAGTGACCCAGCTGTAGCCAGTGAACCTATCATCGGCTACAATGTAATTGAAGCTGTTGTCAACAGAAAAGGGGTGAAGACTAAAGATGGAAGAAAAGAACTTACACACTATGTAAGTAAAGCCTTTGAAATAACTGCTCAGACGGCACATAATGTTGTCAAGCTTGTGCAGAACAGCAGCAAAGACTCAGAGACAGGTGTGGTAAGGACGGGAATAAGGAGGGTGCCTTTACCAGCTAAACAAGTCACCACAGTGTATGCACGGGCACGTTACTTCACATGCTGTAGGCCAAGACATGTTTTTCGTTGCTGATGTATCCAACCCACCACCAGAGGGCATTGTGGTCAATGATGTATTGTTACAAATTCCAGACAGAAAAGTGCCATACGTACCCATCCCAGTGACTAACACCACAGACCACACCATTTATCTCAGGAGTCGTGAAGTGATTGGACATCTTGAACCAATAAAGACTATATACGCAGCAGACATCCAGACAAAAGTAAATGAACTGACACAAGAAGACAAAAAGAATGCAGAGATAAAGTCACCTAACCTGAATAACACACAGTCACACGAGAGCCAACCGAGACCAAAGTCATGGGATCCCCCATTGGATCTTCAACATCTAACAGAAAGTCAACAAGCAGCTGTGAAGAAGATGTTGAGGGAGGAATGTGAGGCATTCGCCTATGACAGTGATGATGTGGGCTGCATCCCATCTCTTAAAATGCATATCACTTTGCATGACACAAGTCCTGTGAAAAAAAACTACATGTCGGTTCCAAAACCTCTTCACAAGGAAGTCAAGGAGTATTTGCAGGACCTGCTTAACAAAGGTTGGATCACACCATCACTGTCTCCCTATTCGTCACCTGTAGTGTGCGTACGCAAGAAAGATGGCACCCTTCGCCTTTGTTGTGACTACAGGGAGCTCAACCGCAAGTCTGTTCCGGATCGGCATCCTATACCAAGGATTCAGGACATGCTGGATACACTGGGTGGAAGCGTTTGGTTTTCAGTGCTGGACCAGGGTAAAGCGTACCACCAGGGTTTCTTGGATGAAGAAAGTCGCCCTTTGACCGCCTTCATCACACCCTGGGGGCTATATCAATGGGTTCGCGTTCCTTTTGGTCTGAGTGCCTCACCTGCTGAGTTCCAAAGGAGCATGGAACACTGTATGGCAGGCCTTAGGGACACCATTTGCCTACCATACCTGGACCATACCTGGACGAGAGCATGGTGTTAAGCTGACCCCAAAGAAATGTGAACTGTTCAGGAAAAGTGTGAAGTTTCTGGGCAAGCTAGTGACAGGGGAAGGTTACATGATGGACCCAGCAGAGTTGGCCCCAGTGATGGCCTTAAAGGAGAAAACACTTGCAACTGTTGGAGATGTACGTCAAATGCTTGGCTTTCTCTCTTATTATAGGCCCTTCATCCCCAACTTTTCTCGTGTAGCCCATCCACTCTACAGCCTGCTTAGTCCTCCCCCCTCTGAGAACTCTGCTCCAGTCAAAGTTAACAAGACTAAAACAGGGGTGAAGAAAAGTAAAGGCCATTTACCATCACGCATGCCTATTCAGTGGACTAGCTCCCACCAAGAGACATTGAACCAGCTCATAGATGCACTTACTAAACCTCCTGTGCTCGGGTACCCCGACATCACCGAACCCTTTGTGTTACATTGTGATGCATCACAAGTTGGGCTAGGTGCTGTCTTATACCAGCGGCAGCAAGGCAAGATGAGAGTTATAGCATATGGTTCCCGAACTCTGAGTCCAGCCGAGAAAAAGTACCACCTGCACTCAGGCAAATTAGAGTTTTTGGCAATGAAGTGGGCCATTTGTGAGCGTTTTCGGGATTATTTGTACCATGCTCCGTCATTTGTGGTGTACACAGATAATAATCCGTTAACATATGTGCTCACCACCGCAAAGCTCAACGCCACAGGCCACAGATGGGTCGCAGAGCTGGCCAGCTATAACTTCACCATACGCTACCGTCCGGGTAAGACCAATGCCGATGCTGATGGGCTGTCACGGATGCCACTGGACATTGACAACTACATGAAGAGCTGTACAGCTGAGGTGGGACAGGAGGCCATAAGCGCATCTATGGAGTCTATGGTGGTGGAGCAAAAATGCCCTTCCCAAGGTATTGGTGTTATCCAGGTTGGGGCTCTGAAGTTGATGAGAGATTCTGGAAGTTCACAGCCTTTGACACCAGACCAGATTCGCACATCCCAGGAAGCAGATGAAGTCCTTTCAAGAGTGCTCTGGTACAAGTCACAGAATAGAAGACCAAGTAGAGCTGAGGTGAAGTCTGAGCCTCCTGCAGTAGCTGCACTGCTCAGGCAGTGGTTGAAGCTCCACGTTGACCAAAACGGTGTCCTGCGTCAAAAAACAACCCGCAGAGAGCAGCTATTGGTCCCTAAAGCTTATCGTCCTCTGGTATTCAAAGAACTTCACCAAGACATGGGCCATTTGGGGGTGGAAAGGACGCTCGACTTGATTCGAGACAGGTTCTACTGGCCTCAGATGGCAAAAGAGGTTGAACACTTTGTTACTGAAGAATGTGAGTGTCTGAAAAAGAAAAAGCCAAGTAAGCAGACCTGTGCACCTCTGATCCCGATCCAGTCCACGTACCCATTCCAGCTGGTCTCCATAGACTTTCTCCACCTGGAAAAGTGTAAGCACGGCTATGAATACATACTAGTGGTCATGGATCACTTTACCAGGTTTGCACAAGCTTACCCGACAAGAAACAAAGCAGCTAAAACGGTCGCTGACAAGCTCTTCAATGATTTTGCACTCAAGTTTGGCTTCCCTACTAGACTACACCATGACATGGGTAAAGAATTTGACAACAAGCTCCTGGCAAGATTAAAAGAACTTTCAGGCATCCAGGGCTCCCACACAACAGCCTACCATCCCCAGGGGAACGGACAGGTAGAGAGATTCAACCGTACCTTGCTGTCCATGTTACGAACTCTGGAGGACAAGGAGAAGGATGATTGGAAAGAGTCACTGGCTAAAGTTGTCCATGCGTACAACTGTACGAAGAGTGAAGCAACAGGGTATGCCCCATATTACCTCATCTTCGGCCGGTCTCCACGCTTGCCCATCGACCTGCTCTTCAATCTAAGGGAAGATGAAGCTCATATGGACTATGATGACTATGTCAGCTGTTGGAAACAGAGAATGCAGGAAGCTTACAAAGTGGCTTCTGAATCAGCTACCAAAGAAGCGGCAAGAGGAAAAGCATATTATGACAGGAGAGTTAAAGGGAGAGATCTTCAGCCTGGTGATAGAGTTCTCCTCCGAAATCTCACTCCTAGAGGTGGACCCGCTAAGATTCAGTCCTATTGGGAGAACCAGATCTACAAAGTGATGGGGAGAAAAACAGATGACAGCCCTGTGTATAGGATCTGCCCTGAAACTGGTCAAGGAAGAGAAAAGGTGGTGCACAGGAATCTCCTACTTCCATGTGACTTCCTAACCCTTGAAAAGCCACCAGCACACACTGTTAAGCCACACAAAAACACTCCAGCTGTTACAAAGAAAAAGTTGAGACGTACGAGTACACCACAGCAGCAGCACCCAGAAAGTGGTGACACATCGGATGATGACTACAGTGGTACTTACCAGTGGTACCTCAGGCCTGTTCCAGAGAGGCAACAGAGGCAGACTCTGCTCAATCCTTTGGCAGAACCATTCCAGCCTGAACCAAGTCCTAATGTTCAAGAAGAGGATTTGCCACTACAGAGCGAAGAGGATTTGCCACTACAGAGCGAAGAGGACATACCCAATCAGATACCAAGTCCTGGCATTGACCTTGAAAGCTCAGGGACAAGTAAGGTAGTGATTGACAGTCCAGTTTCAAACAGAGGTGAGACTGACTCTGAGAGACAGCGACCCAAAAGACAAAGTCAGAAACCAAAGGTACTGAGTTATGACACTTTAGGTCAGCCAACTTTGGTCCAGAGAGATGCTAAGATAACTAAGGCTCATGTAATTGAGAGTAATGCATTCTGGAGACCATGGTCTGTGGGACTATGTTAAATCTATAGTCAAATGTAGTTGGTAACCAGAAATGTCAGGAGACATTTAAATTTGTGGGGGAGAGTGTGGCACTCTAAAATAGTTAAGTGTGTGAAAATAGTAGCCCCCTATTTTATTTTTAGGTATTATCTCCTTCTCATAGAACTACTGTTAAGGTTCCTATTGTTATTTAACAAGGCAATATAAGTTTCGCCAGTAGAGGGCGCTCGGTGACAGGCACCAGGGTCTAATACTCTAACCAGCAGAGAAAATTGGTCAGTACCTGGTGGAGCAGTTAGCAGATAACACACCGAGTAGCTCCTGTAACCTGCTGTTTCTGTGTTTTGCAGGTAAGCTGAGTGATAAATTGTAGATAAAGTGAGAGTTAACAGTATTAGTGACTCATTAGAGTTTTTTGTTGTGAAAATGTCAAACTTGTGGTCGAAGGAGTCGTTTTAATGAGTTTCAGAGCTGTTTTAGGTTTGAAAGCTAATCGGTAGAAGCTAAAGCTAAATGTGAATCAGACTGAGCCTCGTGCTAAGCTATGAAGCACATGTGGTCTTATACTTGAACTAGTCTAGTTATTCGGCTAGAATTTAAGTCTGTATTTTCCATTTTTGCTATTTTTGAGCTAGTTTTGGTTTAAAGCTGCACTATATATGTTCTGTTTACCAGATTCGGTGTAAATGCTTTCTGTTAATTAATTAATATGGAATATAGGAGATATAAGCTAAAAAAAAAGATCTTTATTTAAAATGGATTTTGTTTAAAATACAATTCATAGGAGCAATTGAGTTAAGAAGGGATTAAAAATTGACTAAAATTGTTGTTAAAAACACTATAAAAACTAGAAGCAGAGTAATAAGAGTTCATAATGATACTTAGTTACACAGTAAATGCATTCTGGTGATTTAGTGAGTTTACTACTGTGATGTATGTGGAAATAAAACTGTAAATATGCAGAGACATTAATGTAATTAGCTATCATAAGAATTATACTGTAATACTGTTTTTCTATTTGGGTTTACTATACATGTGTATTATGTCACTGTTTCTGTAATGCAGAGAAAATTGGTCAGTACCTGGTGGAGCAGTTAGCAGATAACACACCGAGTAGCTCCTGTAACCTGCTGTTTCTGTGTTTTGCAGTGCATACACAAAAATAAATATGTTGCACCGGAGATGAGTTGGCCCATCATTTTCAGCAGTGTAACACATACAAGGGGTTTTGAGTGGATGTACATTTACAATAATTATGTTGTATAAGCAGTACACAGACCATTTACTGATAAAAGTAGTGATAGTACAGTGTTGAACAGTCGTAACTAACCCTGGTGCTGGAGATCTATGTTCCTGCACAGTTTTGTTCTAACCTGCATCTAACGTTAACACACCTGACCCAACAAAACCAAGGACTTCTGAAAAAGTTAGCTAATTAGCCAGACCAGGTTTGGCAGACCACTGTTAGAACCAGATTTAACAGGAACATGGATCTTTAAGGCCAGGGTTGGTGACAAATTATATGGTGGTGTTTCTCTGCTAAAATTATGCTTATTTAAAGGGGAAATATGGTGTGAAATGCACTTGGGGTGTAATTAAACATTATAACGAGTACAAACTTTTATCTAATAGACCACCTTAATTCACCCCCAGCATTCCGATATACAACACTTTTAGGTGATTCTCCAAAAAAGCTCATAATGCTAGCTATAGGGGTATAGTGTTTCCTTTCAAAAGAAATGGCTATTTTTACACCATTAACAAACTCAAAGTAGCTCCACACTTCATTTGTAGAAATCGGAGGCCCTAACACTTAAAATGAAGCACTGAGAGCTTTAAAAGTGCACTGTTATACCCAAGGGTACGTTTAAGAAGGTACCTGTGTACTTTAAAAGTTCTCAATGCCGCGTTTTAAATGTCAGGACCTCAGAATTTTACCTATAAAGTTTTGAGCTACTTGGAGTTTGTTGGAGAACGGTTTGGCATTCACCGCACCACAGCCAGCAGGATTATTTCCACCTGGACACACTTCCTGTACATCCTGCTAGGAAGCCAACGTCTGTGGATCCCCCCTGAAGTTGTCAGAGGTCACCTTCCACCTGAGTTTTCAGCTTTCCCGGACATGCAGGTGGTGCTCGACTGCACCAAAATCTTTTGCCAGACACCATCCTCTCTCCTGCTACAGAGTGAGGTGTTTTCAGCGTACAAATCGCACTCTGACATGGCACAAATGACGTCAACACCTAATTTGCATAATGCATGTTTTTGAAGCTGTAAAGGATTAAGGTTGTGGGAATGAAAAAAGTGAGTAAAAAACATCCTAAATATGTTAAAAATGTTACAAATGAACAACTTCTGCTGATTTTTAAATAGGCCGTCACTTTTTTACAATAACTGCATTTTACGTGAATTACATAAATGAGTTTTTGCTGTGTCCTTGTAGTGGATTAAACAGAGGTTTCTTTATCGCTTGGACACACACACACACACACACACTACCCCCCATCTTATGGTCTAAAATGAATTTTCTAACTTCACAATCACCTCCAGGATGCTCTAATCTCTAGCCAAGCAACCATACATTTCAAAATGACATTTCCTGACTATGTCTTCACGCCTCGCTAAAGAGCTCTAAATGCAAGTTTAGGGTAAACACTTTAAATCTTTTGACATTTCTTCAGATGCTGTCAGTCGTAAACCTGGATTTAGGACCGTTAATGTTTAAACATCTGGAACTGTGCACAATTGTGGTTTTGCCAACAGCACCATCGTCAGGACAAGGACAGGACTGCGAATATGAGACGGCTTTTAAAACTTAATTCCATGAATGATTTAAAAATTGTAAATCCATCAATTTAAAGGTTTATGCTTAGTTATTTCTGCAAAGCACTAAGAAATAAGATTCACGAAGTTAAAAGAAATGTCCTTGGCTTGGAAATTCCATTGTCAGCTTGTAGGGAGGCACTCTCTACCCCCACCGTCATAAATTCCGGACAGCAGCCTTATCTAAACACTCAGCAAAGAGAAGAGTATTTCTCACTAAGAAGTATTACTTAAAGCTCACCTTCCGCGAAAATCCGATTTTTCTTGTTTTTTGTGGAATACAGTAGGTCTCTCCGAGTTGAATGTGTACACCTGCACATTAAACTGTTTTGCAGCCCCCATTGTCTGCAGGAGCTAAGCAAAGAAATCCCCCCTCCCCCCCTCCGAAAAACGGGTGAATTTTGAATTATCTTTCTGCCTACGTAGGCAGAAACTCACAGACCAGCCCACCTTGGCTCGAGAAACTCCCAGAGGCGGAGCTGAAGCGACGCAACATCACCGCTCATCAGTTAGGAGGTGGGAGGCAGTGAGCGGCAGAGCGGTGGAGGGGCGTCGCAGTGCTCCTAGCCAATCAGAGGAGAGATATTTGCATGCTGTTTGCATGTATGAATATTCATGAGCAAAGCTGGAATCCGGTCATTTTGGACACACCCCTAAAACAGTCCATTAAAAAAGAGCTATACAGAGACACCTGAGCACTTTTTTTTTTACAAAAACGGCTCACATGTCATTCATTCATACTAGAGACCACAACTAGACATTTTAAAATGAAAGAAAAAACGACGGAAGGTGACCTTTAAAAATATATAAATTGACTATATAAAAAAAGGTGTTTTACAGAATATTTACTAAATAATGTGCCACTTCTGGTATATGTGTTTGGATGTGTCCTGATAAAATTTTCCTACACAGTCAAGTCTGAATCAGCAAGGTTTAACTAGCATTTAATAATTTAGCTTTATTTGGTTATCAGTGGTTTAACCATGTTGTATCTTTTAAATGATTTAATTGGGTTTAAATAATTACATGACTCTTGATCTATTGTTGACAAGGTACCATCCATTGTATTTCTAAGATTATCTTGAATATTACAAGACTGTTTGTGGGAAAAATATATATTTTACATTTATTGTGATTCAATTGAAAGATTGTTGTTTCCTGCATTTATCCTCACAAACTGGTATGCTGAAGACTGTATTTTGATCAACTGTTTAATTGAGTTTTCTTTTGGTCTGGTCTATTAGTAAAATGAAAAATCTTCTGAAGCATGGTGAATGTGGGGTGTTTTTATGGCCCTTTGTGAACAGATCATCTTCCCCGCCAAAGTTTGAAATTGCTCCTAGACCAATCAAAACAAAGACACATGGGCCACAGAGCCAATCGTAGCTCAAGAGCCAAACAGGCCAGAGAGACTAATAGTTGAACTGAGTCAGGATGCAGGCAGTTAGAGAAAAAAGGCAGTTAGAGAAAAGTTGCAGATAGAGGAGCAGAGAGAGAAGAGTTAGGAGGAGAGAGTTTAGTTTTAGACTAGTTTAGTTTAGTCAGCTTAGTTTAGCATTCTTAGTACTACTCATTTAATCTTCAAGTATATTAATACTAGCTATCCTAGTTAAAATATCTAAAGCTATTTACTATCTACGAAGCCAAGCATTATTCCAACCAAGTTTAGCTAAAGTACAGCTGAATAGAGATCCGCCAGATCCAACCCAGAAGCCTACAGTCCGGACGCCACCAGCAAGCCAGCTGAGAGTGAAGGGATCTTCCCATGGGGTCTAATGGGGCTCCGTGCTGACACAGGAAGTCAAACCATCCTGCAGACAGGCTCACGTGATCCTTTGAAGAAACAGACGAACACAACCCAGACGGACGTCACCAAGGCCCACTTCAACACCTCAGAGTGAGGCAAAGCTGGGTTTAATCTTTCTGCAATAGTTCTGTTGGTCATGGTTTGGTCGAATCCTTCATAGATCTCCTTTAGTATAGACACTCATTTTGATTTGCTTGGTTGGAAATAAGAACTGGCTTCATAGATTTAAAATGATTTAGACCCTTATTTAAAAATCTTCACTTACTAGTTCTATTAATCTTTATTCCTTTCATACCAGTATTATAACATGTTTGTTCTTTTATTTCTCATTTATTATTATACACTTTGATTTGATATCTAATGGCTACATTTATGACATTTTAATGAATTATTTACTCGTATCTGTGTGATTTAATAAAATACTTTTTATTTTACAAAACCTGTAATTTCAGTGTGTTTTCTGGATAACTTATTATGAGAATTTCTGTCACCTGTAGAAACCACACCCTGAGATGTATTGTGTTATTAATTAATAGATGAATGAATGAATTAATTAATCTAATTAAATTAATTGAATAACTGGCGCCCAATTAAAAATATTTCAACATCTCAATTAGCAACAGGTATTATACCACTGAGCCCGCTACATTCTTAAATGTTATTTTGCTAGTATTGACCCATGCCCTTGACTGGGCAGAGAAGAAGAAGAGAGGGGGAGCGAACTCAGAGTATTGGAGTGGAGTTCGGGGCAGCTTCACCGAAGCCCCCCCCCCCCCTCACATGAAGAGAAACACGAGAAGAGAATAAAATTAAAGAAGGAGGAAGATGGGGAGGAGGTGGGTGCGAGGTTTGTTCAATGAGCAGGCCTCTACCTGCTCATTGAACAAACCTCGCACCCACCTCCTCCCCATCTGGAGGAGGAAATGACGGTTTAAATAGGGAAGGAAGTGGGAGGAGTGAGGGCGTGGATCACTCCCAAAACTTAGTTATGATGCATAACTCCACTTTGCTAGTATTGACCCACGCCCTTGACTGGGCAGAGAAGAAGAGAGGGGAAGCGAACTCAGAGTATTGGGGTGGAGTCCGGGGCAGCTTTGCTGTAAAGCGTGAAGCCGAAGCCCCAAAAAATTTAATCAGAACTTTCGACCACTGCTAGGATTTAAGAAGAGGTCTGACTGTGAAAGGCTTGGGAACTCCAGCAACTGAGTGTTGGAAGTCCGACCTTGTAGTCTTTGAGAAAGCCAGAGGATGAACCGATGTATGGGGAAGGCAGTGTGGAAGTCAAAGGAAAGAAAGGTAGGGAACAATTAAGTAAGGTGTTTGAAGGTGCTGCCAGCCTATTCGAGTATAGGAATGTACTGGAATGACAGCATGGAGGGTGAGGTCCTTGGAGGCAGAAATCGGTTGAAGTGGAAAGGTAGTGTTGAACAATTTAGTGGAATGATGCACATGTTGTACATGTAGTTTAAAGGCCCCAAAAGCAGTCACCGACCCACATGCGTAGCCGGAGCGACCGGGCTTGGTAGAAGGGGTGCTCCTGATGGTCCAACAGAAGCGGGGGGGGGGGGGCGATGGAGTGGGAAGACGGGGGCAATGGAGTGGGAAGACGGAATGGGAAGACGGGGGCGAAGGAGTGGGAAGATGGCAGCAATGGGAGATGGAAAAAGTAGGGAGGACAGACAGACTGAGGAATGGCAGAGAGAAAATGAGTGGCCACGCCCGAGCAACGCCCTACGAGACTGCAAGGAGGCGGAGCCACGGGTTGCACGGGAAAAAGGGGAGGGTGGGCCTCGGAACCAATGTTAGGAGGATGGCAGGGAGGACAGACGGACTGGCATTTGGAGGACGGAGGATGGGGGGGGGCGATGGAGTGGGAAGACGGGGGCAATGGAGTGGGAAGACGGAATGGGAAGACGGGGGCGACGGAGTGGGAAGAAGGAGTGGGAAGATGGCAGCAATGGGAGATGGAAAAAGTAGGGAGGACAGACAGACTGAGGAATGGCAGAGAGAAAATGAGTGGCCACGCCCGAGCAACGCCCTACGAGACTGCAAGGAGGCGGAGCCACGGGTTGCACGGGAAAAAGGGGAGGGTGGGCCTCGGAACCAATGTTAGGAGGATGGCAGGGAGGACAGACGGACTGGCGTTGGGAGGATGGAGGATGGGCAGGGAGGGCAGACAGACAGACTGGTGTAGCGAAGATGGGTAAGGAGGCGAAGACGATGGTGGCGGTGACGACGATGGTGACGAAGGTTAGTATGGTGAGGGTGATTGTTATGATGGCAACGAAAGATTGGAATGAAAAGGGCGAGATTATGTCCCAGATGGTGGCGATTATGTGGGCGGTGAAAGTGAAAGACGATGAAGGCGATGCAGACAGAGAAAGAGGCGGAGACGATTAAGGTGAAGATGTGCCACGATGAGGACGAGATGACGCTCAGCATGGCGTTGATGAGAGCGAAGAAGGTGAAAGCAACGAATATGCAGGCGAGAAGATGGTGATGTAGGCAGAGACAATGGCAATGGTGATGAAGACTACGGCGGTGATGAAGGTGATGCAGGTAGAGATGGCGGTGATGATGACGATGGCGATAAACAGGGCCATGACGAGAGCGAGATTACGCTCAAGACAATGGCGATGACTAAGGCCATGATGCAGGCGAAGCAGGTGAAAGTGAGGAAGATGCAGGCGAGAAGATGGCGGCGATGATGGTGAAGGCGGTGATGTAGGCAGAGACAATGGCAATGGTGACGAAGACGGCCTCGATGAAGACTACGGCGGTGATGAAGGTGATGCATGATGACAAAGGGGATGAAGGTGATGAGGGTGTGCTAGTGAAGACTGCGATGGCGATGATGGAGGTGAGGATGATGAGGGTGCCAAGGATCGTGGTGACGACAATGGCACAATATAATAGACAGAGCAGCGATGGTGGCAGAGATATGGTGGCAACGATTACAAAGGTGAAGATGCTGATGGCAAAGACGAATATGATGGCAAGATAATTATAATGATGGCAAAAATGATTATGATCATGGTGAGGAGGATTACGAGGGAAGCAGGGAGCATATGAGACCCACGCACTCTGTCCCGCTTAAAGGATAGAAACCACGTTGGCTAATTGTCTACAATTCCGAAACGAGGTCAGCATTCACAGGAACGTCAGTTCCGGGCCGTCAGCAAGCCGGCCCACGGCAGGGATATCACGGTCAGCTGGGGGTCTCCCACCGTGCAGTCTTCTACACTGAAACAAGCAGCATGTGACCAGCAGGCGGCGCCAAAATCAGTAGCAGTAGTGTCACGGAAATGTTCGTATGTAAGTCACATCTACACTCGGGAGAGAAAGGGGGCATGGCCACGCTCGAGTACCGCCAGGGACGGCGACGCTGTGCTGCAGGACTGCTTCGACTGCACAGACTGGCAGACGAGCCAGAAGCCTTGCCTGAACGCAGAGGTGCATTCTCTGCTGAAAGCCACACTTTTCCTCCCAGGATCCACAGAGCATGTGTAGGGGCATCAAGTGCATCACGGACTACAAATCTAATGTTGCTCAAAGCTCCAAAGACCCATCCCTGTCTGAGGCTCTCAACAAGTTCTACGCCCGCTTTGAGAATCCTGACACACCCCCCAGCACCAGACTCCCACGCTCACCAGGAGAGGAGCCCCTCAGCGTGACACCGGCAGAAGTAAGGAGGACGCTGAGGAGGATCAACCCCCGGAAAGCTGCTGGCCCGGACCCTCATCCCAGTCCCCAAGAGCTCCGCAGGGACAGGTGTGAATGACTACTTGCCAGTAGCCCTCACTCCGATAGTCACAAAGTACTTTGAAAGACTGGTTCAGACACACATCAAAGCCACCATCAACGTCACTGTGGATCCACACCAGTACGCATACAGGAAGAACTGATCCACAGAGGATGCCATTTCCTCCGTGGTCCACACTGCCCTCACCCACCTGAAGCAGAAGGATTCCTACATTCGGATGCTCTTTGTGGACTTCACATCTGCTTTCAACACCATGATTCCTCAGACCCTGATAACCAAACTCTCCTCACTTGGACTGAGCTCTTCCCTGTGCAACTGGGTCCTAGACTTCCTGACCAACAGGCCACAGTCTGTAAGGAACTAACAACATCTACTCCCCCACCGTAATCCTCAGCACTGGCTCCCCTCAGGGCTGTGTGCTGAGGCCCCTCCTGTTCACACTGCTCACATATGACTGCTCACCTCTCCATCCAGGCTGTCATATTGTGAAGTTTGAGGACGACACGGCAGTGGTTGGATGCATCACGAACAGAGATGAGTCCAGCTACAGGCAGGAGGTGGATTCGTGCAGAGAGAACAACCTCTGCATCAATGTAAAGAAGATGAAGGAGATGATTGTGGACTTCAGAAGGGGCCAGCATGCCCACCTCCCCCTGCACATTGGAGGATCTGCGGTGGAAGTGGTCGACAGCAAGTACTTGGGTGTGCACCTGAGCAGCAACCTCACCTGGAGCAACAACACTTCCACTCTGGTCAGGAAGGCACATCAGCGGCTCTACTTCCTCAGGAGGCTGAGACGAGCTGCAGTCCTCTCCTCCTTCAGTTCTCTCCTCTCCTCCTCTCCTCCTTCTACAGATGTGTGGTGGACAGCGTTGTGTGCTCCAGCATCAATGTGTGGCATGGAAGCTGCTCTGCTGCAGACAGGAAAGCACTGCAGAGGGTGGTGAAGCTGCACAGAGGATTGTTGGAGTCAGCCTGCCCAGCACCACGGACATCTACACCTCCAGATGCAGGAAAAGGGCCACCTGCACCAGGAAGGATCCCACCCACCCAGCACACGCACTTCCTGTCCCGCCCCCCTCAGGCCAGAGGCTGCAGAGCATCAAGTGCAAAACAACTAGACTCAGAAACAGCTTCATTCCAGAAGCTGTAAGACTCTTAAACTCCACCTATCAACACACTGCACTGACACACAAGGACAAATTACTGTTTACAAACACTGTCACTTACCCGCACTGAGACACTATTTTTATTCTTTTGGGGTAATTATCTTATCTATTTTGTATATTCTATTTTTTATTGTATTCTTTATTAAATCTATATATCTATTTTAATAACAGCTCTTGGGTGTAAACTGGATCGTGAGATCACAATTTCGTTCCACCTCATGTACCACATGTGATGCGAATGTCAATAAAATCTCCTTGAATCCTTGTGTTTTTTATCCAGCAGTACTCCTGGATGGCAACCGGTTCCGGTGCCAATCCCCTCTTCATTGCAGCAGTTTGATCCACTCCCTTTCAAATCCTTTGTGACAGGATTTCTGCAGAACTCTGACCTCTGGCATGGCAGATTTCCCTGAATCGGGAGGAAGTTATTCTTGGCCTCCAGACTCGGTGCCACTCCACAGAGTTGCTCTGCTCCCTGGTGGCAACTTCTATTTTCCGTGCTATGTCAAATGTTGTGGCAAGTGACTGCAGATGGAGGTGTTGTAGGCTCCAGCCTATAACCGTCTACAGGTAACGGTGGTGGCAGAGGGGCATCTGGATGGCGTACAACAACCCGGCTCACTGGTACTGGATGCTGGTAGGAGATGGGGCTACCTGCCTGGACTTTCCCAAAAGCTGACAAACAAAGGAATAGGTGCAGGGTACAAAATACTTACCGCTGCCAAGTGAACCATTAAGATACTTGGACCCTGCATATATTATACTAAATATGCAGTAGAGAACAACAGCCATCACAAGCAGTTTTGGGGTTTCCATGAAAGCTAGGTATTACTTAATTTATGGGTAATTTCACATACGGTTGCAAAATAATTTAGCTACCAGTTGACCTGAGCTATTTTCACTTTGCAACCTGTATAAACTGTATTAGCTCATACTAAGCTTATTTGGAGACTCAGTAAAATGTGGAATCATGTGAAAGTAAACAATGGGGAAACTAGCTAATTAATGAATAGAGATTTTCATTATGACAATATTTGATTATAAAATCACAAAATGAATGGGCTTACATTCTAAACTAACTAGCTAGCTGTAATATAAAAAATAACTAAGGATTTTACATTGTTATTTCAGTCCTAAATAACTAAATAGCTAACCCAGCCACATTAAAACCCCAGAACATGAATCTGTCTGAGGCTGTGAACCAACAAACACTGTTTTTCCTCCATATTCTGAGGTCGTGAGGTTTTTCACTTTTCCTCATCGACCTGTAACAGGTAGCCCTGACGCTCACTCTCCCTGACGAATCTCTGTTTGAAACTATAGGCATTGAAACTTGACATTATTTATGTTAAACATAAAGGTTACACTGAATGTCATTAAAACATCTTAAACTGGATAAAACTATATATCCAGTTACATGAAGGTATAACAGTTACACTGAATGTCATTAAAACATCTGACACTGGATAAAACTGTCGTTAACGTCCAAGTTAGACGTTAACGACAGTTTTATCCAGTGTCAGATGTTTTAATGACATTCAGTGTAACTGTTATACCTTCATGTAACTGGATATATACATCTTATATCCTTTCTCCCTTTTGCTCCTTGGGGTTGAGTTGGCCGCTTGGACTACATCCGTTGGCCAGTGTACATCCGTGATGGTAATCTTCGGAAGGTCTTGGAGGCACCTCGTGTAAAACACAGCCATCTTCGCTTAAAAAAAACGGAACTAGCAACACGACATCCCGTGCAACTTGCGTATTCCTATAAGATTTTCTAACCTATCAAATAGAATAGCATGATCTATGGTGTCGAAGGCAGCATTAAGATCTAGCAGTACAGGGATGGCAGTATCAAGAGCTGAAAGTAAGTCTCTAGTTACTGTTTAAGAGAACTGGGTATGTAGCCCATGCGAAGGGATTAATAGACTATTTTGCTAAGTGCGGACCACGCCTAAAGAAGTAGAGACAGAAGAAGAAAAGGGGGAGGGAACTCGGGGAAATTTGGGCTGAAGTTCTGAACTGCATGCTGAAGAAGCATGCAGTTATATTCAGAATGAGCCTGTCCCAAATCGTCTGGTAGGGGACGGATGTCCACCGGCCGAGGAGCTTCATCATTCCTTGTCTGGAGGCGTTGGATGCTGCACCGATGTGAAATGAGTGGGCGAAGAATTGGTCTGGTGAGTAACCAACGAGAGAAAGGATGCGGAGAGTATTCGTCAAGTATGCGTCGAGCGTAACGAATGGTGGAGGGATCGGACAGAAGAAGCCAAGCGGAGGAGGTGACAGATGAAAGAACGACCCTGGGTTTGATTTGGGTTGTCACTAAAAGTAGTCAAGGGGGCTGGCTTGACCGTTTGGTACGGGTGGGGAGAGTGAGAAAATCAGAGACAACAGAAGTGACGCGGACAAGCTTAAAGGAGGCGGAGTCCAGGATGATCCTGAGGAACTTGAGAGACGTGGCGGAACCAACGGACTTCTCTGACGGCGGGGCACGGAGGCGAGTGAAAGCACTGGTCACGGCTTCAAGACCCCGTGAGGGGGGGCGAGGAAGGAGGATCAATGACGAAGAAGTTATTCAGGAGGTGGAGCACGAACGGGAGCCTGTGTTAATCAAAATCAAGCAGAGCACCTCAGTGAAGGAGTCGAAGCTTGAGGTTACTTTTGCACTCGAAATCAAGGTGAACTCAAAAGCGGACTCTGAAAAGACGCCAGGAGTCAGGATGGAGAGGGAGGATTTTTTGAAAGCCGAACCACGTCAGCCTTAGCCTCAGATGTTCCACTGTTGGAGATGAGCTGAGAGGGGGCGGCGCCGTAGACACAAAATAACTCTAACAAATAAACCACTTCTGTAGCTTTTTTTTTTTTTTAAATAGGCAGTCACTTCTCAAAATACCTTCATTTTTAACATAAATTACATAGTCAGGTTTTAAAATCTTTTTTTTGGGACTGAGTGGTGTGGAGCGGGCTCACGGCAGCCTTAGACAGACAGGCCCATCGCAGGATGGGAAGCTTCGTGCAGCGAACACAAGGTAATGAAGTTCCAGATCCGGGGTGCCCCGGAATGTATCATGGTTCCACTATTGGAGAAGAGCCACAGCGCGAGCTGAAAGGAGGCGGCGCCGTAGATAGGGAGAATGAAGGTCAGGGAGATCCTGCAAGGAGCGGAGCGGGTGCTGCAGACCGGTGAGGAATGGTGATAGAGGAGTCGGGAAGAGGCTGAACTGACAGAGTAAAGGAAGGAGAAAAAACTGACTGGAAGGGACGGGTTGGAGGATAGTATTGCAAACTCAGGAAGGAAAGTAGCTATTGGCTGCAATTTGTGATTAAAACACCTTAAATGTTAGAAATGTTACAAATGAACTAATTCTGTTGCTTTTATTAATAGGCAGTCACTTTTCAAAATAACTTCTTTTTTAACGTAAATTACATAATCAGTTTTTTTTGGGGGGGTCTGGGTATGCGCAGTTCGTTGCAGTGTGTTTGTGGAGCGGTGTGGGTGTTCGCTGACTGAGACTGCACTGTGAGTGTTGTGGGCGGGGCTCACGGCAGCACCTGCTGCTCGCTGAGGACAGTAACTGAAGAGCATGTGTGTTCATTTCAGAGTCATCAAAAGTCTCAATAACGAACAAAAACTAAGTTGTTAAGTTGGCAACACTTGAAGGACAGCAGAAGGAACGCAAAAGTGGAGAAGGAGGATGATTGAGGGAGGGGGGAGAAGAGACGTCCGGGATGGGCAAGAAACAATGAGAAACTACACATGCGAGGGGGCTAGGATTTACGGGGCTCAGCTGGGGAAAGGGGTGCGGGGTCGGCAAAGCCGACCGAGGAATAAGGGAATCCGGAGTGGAGGGCCCGACCAGGAGGAGTAGGGGAAGGGGGAAAGATCAGCGGGAGCGCTAAGATCCGAGGGTGCGCTGGTGGGAACGACCGACCCGGGAGGTCGAGAGTCCAGAGTAGCTGGAATGGAGACGACTGACTTCAGAAGATGGGCCCGGCGAGGGGAACCAGGAGCAGAGACAGGCTGGCTAAGAGGTCCTCGTCAGAAGCAGTGAGTTAGAGGTCCAGGGTCGGAGAGCAAGCGAGATGCGAGCAGGTGGGTGTGGTAGATTCGACTGTGCAAACTTTCGTCACGAGAGGTATTTATTTAGGGCAGGAGTTTATAGGGCGGTTGATTGATAGGGGGTGGAGTTAAAGCGTCGAGTGCAGACGTGGTCCTTCTCCCAAACTTTTGTTATTACATAACGTCATTTCAAGTAACGGTTTACCCACCTTTGGTAGTGCTTGTTTAAGTAATTGTATTGGTACTGGATCTAATATACATGATGTTGATTTTGATGAGCTAATAACACTTAGTAAATCTTTTTCTGTAACCGGGTGTGCCTCAGAGCTGGAGCAGCATTCATCGATATCTATAGGTAAATTTTGGGAGTGACACTGAATTTTTTGTCTAATGTTATTAATTTTATCATCAAAGAACTTCATGAAATCATAGCTATTAATGTCGGCAGGGATAACGGAGCTAGTTTGTTTTTGACTGCTGGTGAGTTTAGCCACAGTAGTGAAAAGGAATCTAGGGATGTCTCAGTTTTTCTCAATAAGCGATGAAATAAACTGGGATTTTGTTTTAATCAGGGCTTTTTTGTGTTGTGTCAGACTATGCTGCCATGCGAGCAGGAAAAATTCCAGTTTTGTGTGTTCAAAGTTACGAGTGGTTTGTTTTAATGTGCGTGTGTCATCATTATAACACGGTGCTAGCTTTTTATTCCTAATTTGTTGTATTTTTGTCGGTGCTATGCAGTCCAGGATGGAGTGGAGCACAGTTTGTAGGTTTTCTGTTATGTGCTCGAGATCATGTTTATAGGACGGAAGGGAGATAGTTAAGTCAGGGAGGTTATTTATAAATTAATTAGCAATTGCGGTTGTTATTTTACGCTTGCTGATATAGCGGGCGGGAGGAGGATATTTTGATTAAAAACTATTTCAAACATAATTAAATAATGATCGGATATTGAGTTATGTTGAGAAAGAGTAACTGTATTCTCAGCCTTGATACCCAGTGTCAAAACTCTAATGTCTAATGTATGACTACATCGGTGAGTGGGGCCAATTACATTTTGTTTAAAGCCTAGAGCATCTAAAACAGATTTAAACGCAACCTTTAGTGGATCCTGGTCCTTTTCAAAGTGGATATTAAAGTCTCAGACAATTACAATCTTATCAGAAAGAGAAGTTACTGCTGCAGCAGATTCACTGATAAAATTTGAGTATGGTTCCTCGGCCACGCTGATGCTCCCAGGCCTCTCCCCAAGGTGGTGAAAGATGGCGACCGCCGGGGCAAAGGAGGCATCGCGGCACCCCTCCAGCCTAGTCTTCTGCCGCTGAAGCTCCGACTGCCTCTCGAGCAGGTGCTGGATCTGCCGATCCAGTCGGGCCAGTTCCTTGCTGAGTGTAAGGAGAGCGCGGTCCTCCACGGTCGCTAGGTCGCCATTACCTCAAGGTAAGCACAAAACACAAAAACAGCAGCAAAAGTGGAGTAATAACACGAAATGAATAGCTACCTGAGGGATTTTATAGGTTTGGGGAGGTCGTAAAGACATTTAAAGTTAATAAATAGTATAAAATGTAAAGAAATTACTAAAACAGAGACCAGCAACAGAGACGTGCTAAACAAACAGCAAGCAGGTATGCAAGCCGGAAGTTGCATCACTCACCAAACACTCCATCAGACATGGTGGTCTCCCAACCGTTCTTTACAGGATTTATCCTGTAAAAGCAACACATTCATTCTCCACAAAATTTAATTAGTCCTAGAATGTGATTGGTGACAATGTGTATAAAATGTGTTTTCCCTTCTAGAGGGGTTAACTTACCTCTATTTATCAACGAGGCCGATATCTTCTTGGACTGCATCTCTACCTTTGCATCTATATGAACCTTTAGTTGAGCTCCTATCTAGAATAGGATCCATCACTTCATAAAAATCTCCTGCCAATATTTCCTGTCCTGACTTGTCTCCCAACAACTTATTTATAGTGAAAAAAGAGAGGGTCCTCTTTATTTGGTGCATCAATATTACAAAGTGTAGTTTTTACACCCCTTAATCCGTGCTTCTACACAGATCACTCTACCCTCTGTCTTTAATTTGTTTAACTAGTGAGAAACAAAGATTTTTCTTAATAAGTATTTCTACCCCATTTTGAGTGCTTGACTTAGAACAGTCCGACACTAAAGGGGTTCCATGACCTCAGTTCATGTTGGAGTTCAGCCTTCTCACCGTTAAACCTCTCCGCCACTTCAGCCGAAGTAAAGCTCACATTTTTTCCTCACCAAAGGATCCGGAGCATTGCAGGGAACGCTAGGTTGTTATTTAATTCCATGCTCCAGTAGCTTCCTCTTCACTCTCGTGAAGGTCTTTCTCTTTTCTCTTTTCCGCCAGCTCCCTGCAAGCTCCCTGCGCTCTCTCAATCTCAAACTTCGCTTCGTCATTAATACCAAACCTTCCTGCAGCTTTTTCTGAACACAAGTGAGAAGCGTTCCATTTGTCCCAATTATCTCATTCAATCCAACCACTCTCACATTATTTCTCCTACTGTGGCTTTCCAGGGTCTGCACCGGACCCACAAATCCTCCACCATTTTGTTTCACGTTTCATTCTGAGCTCCATCTTTCTGTTCCATGTCTTTCAACTTAAAGACTCGCTCTTCCACCTCACTAATCCTTCCTTGCATTTCTAGCTCAGACGTTGTCTGCTTTATCGTAGCAACATCCTCAGCCACATTTTGAAAGACGACACTTTTTTCACTTCAGCAACAGGCTTGCTCAATCAATTTCTTCCTCTGGGCTGGTTTCTCCGGTACCTTTACGCTTTGTCGTTGCCATTCTCGATCCAAATTAGCCAATTCTTCCAAAAAAACTATCTCCAACACACAACAACTAGTTTTCGAGTAAGACCAGCACCAGAAAACCCCATTAGACAATAGGTTTTGTCAAATTACATGATGGATCCTAGGAGCTCTTTCAAGCGTCATTTAATCAGGAGTAAAATTGTTTTTTCTAAAAAAATATTGGGATGGAGCGGTATAATCATAATGTATATAGTGGTTTAGTCCTGTGAGACTAGAGTTTTTTTTTACGTTTTATAATCTCAGGGTAGTTTTAGCATGTTTTGTTCTGAGTTTAATAAAGAGCTTTAATGGAGAAAATGAGTGCTAGTGAAGTTCAATATTCCATCTTCAAAATCTTGGAAAGAGAAAGAGAGCATATATTTCAGCATAAATAAAAGTAATCTACCTTCTGAAGTTTTCATAATAATCGCATTGCAAAGTATAAACAATACAATAGGGCGCCGGATGGTCCAGCAGTCTAATGCTACAAAAACAGCACTTTTTGATTTAATGATATCATGAACACCAATAACATTTAATGATCTAATGCGCTGCCACAACGACCGGGAGGTCGCTGGTTCGAATGCCAGCCATGCAGCTTTGCCATCAGCTGCCGATGCTCAGAGGGAGAAAAATTGGCCTTGCTCCCTCCAGGTGGGTAGATGGCGCTCTCTCCCCATCTCGTTTAAAGGTTGCGCCGGGTGGCACGAGGCGTCTGTGAGTGGATGTATCGGAACCTAGTCGCTGTGTTTTCCTCTGAGCGCGCTGTGATGCTGCACATGATTCATCAGCAGCAGCTCCAAAAAAGGGGTGACTGACTTCATACAAAACGAGGCGTGTGCTCGTCTGCATCCTCCTGGGGTCGCAGGTGCCACTGGTGATGGAGACGCACAAAGGGGTGGGACACTTGGATTGCCAAATTGGGAAAAAAAGAAATTAATAAAGATTTGACATATTTCATACGAACCATCTCTGACCCTGCACCTTTTTCTATAAGGCTCCTTTCTATCTCACTGTCTCTCTTTCATTTGCTGTCTCTGTAAGAGTAAGTCTCTCTCTCTCTCTCTTTTTCTCTTGCATGCTCTTGTGACTAATCAGAGTCAGAATTAGCTTCTCTGAAGAGCTCGTGGAAAATGAAGAGGTGCTCAAAGCAGCACATCTATTAATAGCCCCTACAGTGCTATCTTGGGCCATGCCCATGCTTCTTCTCCATCTTGCCATGATATCTGCCTGCCTATTTGACCTAAATAGTCATCAGATTTTAGTCCTAAAAGTAGATAAGGAGACTTAAATGAAACCAAATGAGACAAAACAAAAGAAACAAATGGGTTCCTCTTGAGTTTTCCTTGCCACTTTTGCCACTGTCAGTGTAGTGCTTACTCATATTTCTGTAAAGCTGATTTGTTGCAAAAGGCAATACATTATAATTAAACTGAAGAAAATGATCCATTTTAACATGCAGTACATTAGCACATAATTTGAGGTTGAAAAGAGTCAGGTGTTTTCAGTCAATGGGAAGGCGATCAGATGTGATTAGGCGGAGTCCTGTTTCATTTATTCTAGTCTATCAGGATACATTCATTTTAATGAATACATTCAGTTACTTTCAGTTGCATGCATGGCTGACACAGATGTGCAAAGGCACACATATCTAGAGAAAAACTGTCAATAGAATTAAACTCTCTAGAGCAGATAAGCACAAACCTGGAAGCACGATGTCTAACGCCAGGGGGCCATAGAGGAGTGAAAAGCCCGCCTGAATTAAGTTGTGGAGCTGATGGCAAGACTTCAAAATCCAGTAGATGATTCCAGTAGAGAGACATCTACTTCAACAAAAACAGAATTAAATATTTTTAATGGCCTTGATTTCAGACAAAACTATAAATCAGTGTTTGTTGTATCTATCTCCTTTTTTTTTATTATTATTTCAAATTTTTCCCCATTTTCTTCTCAATTTACTCGACCCAACCCACTCTATGGGGCCTTTTCACAGAGCTTGATGACATGTTTCCGGTTTGGTTTAGCAGGGTAAACACAGCGGTGCTAGAATGGAGTTCACTGCTGTCTCTGCACAAACTTCTATTTATTTCTTTATCCGACATCTCCCTGATCATAGATGAGGTATCAGTAGCAAAAATATCGAAGGCTGAAAAGGTTCACAAGCTATTTGTCGAGGAATACATCTTCAATTTTAAGGGTAAGTAGTTATTTTTATACAAGTCAGCGAGGCTTCCAATCCAGTTAGGTTAGCTAACGCTAACTAGTGAGCTACGTAACATAGATAGATAACAGTACGTCAAGTAATGCTAAGTAGCTGTTTGGTTAATGTTTCATTTTCTGTTTTAACAATTACTGTAGCTACTGCCCAGGATCTGATGTGCTTATTTTAGGCTTTGAGTTGGATAGAAGACAGAACTGTTTTACCCTTGTATATACAGTTTCAAACACAGTGCAGGTGTTTTAGATAGGAAGGATAATCGACAGGGAGAAAAAAAAATATTAAAACACATTTAACCCTAGTTATCTTGTACATAGGTGAAACAGTTCAGCTAAGCCTAAGATGATTATATGGGTAGGTAGGTTAAGCCAGTGGCCAAAGTAGTGAAGCAGATATACCAACCACTTGTAGAATGTGAAGGTCAAGTGTTAATTTGTCCATCATATAAATTAGCTTAGTTTAATACTGACAGATAATCTGACAAAATTTAAGTCAAACTCTGAATTGACCTTTATTTTACACCAATTATTAATTAGGTAAATTGGTATATTTTACTGTGCTATGTTTAGCTAAAAAATACTGGTACTTTTTGGTATAATACATAAACCATGCTTGTGCTTGGAATGTTTTTAAACAACAAATGATATCTCGGACACAAGTCTGTAATTCAGGTAAACATGCCAAATTGACCCTTTATTTAGGTAAATATTGAATATTTAGCCTTTATTTAGGTAAGTTAGACTTCAAATAAGTATTTCATGTTTAAACTTCATTCGGGTATGAAATGTAAGTTTAGACTTTATTCAGGTAATTATTGCATATTAAGACTTTATATAAATAAGTATAGCATATTTAGACTTTATTCAGGTATGAATTGTAAGTTTAGACTTTATTCAGCATGTATTGTATCTCCAATGTTATTTTGGTAGGTATCCTGTCTTAAGACTATTACTCAGGTAATTATTAATTATTCAAGTGGTTATTTAGGCATCTGGCTTGTGTATTAATTGTGTAAATAGATATAAGAGTTATAAAATTACTCCCCAGGAGACGGTGGACGGCAGTAATCGTGCTTGGCTCGGTTAGCATAGCTTCAGGTCCTCCTCATCTCTCTGTCCCATGGCAACTTCAGTGTTCAAACCAAGACGAGTACTTGCCTTCTCGTAGGGTGTCAGGCGGTTTTCATATCGACTCCCAAAATTATTCCAGGCGAATCGTGATGGAACTGATCCCTGGCTCTGTTTCCTCCCGCTTTGACATATAGCTCCTCCGGCCTGAAGTGCTGGCTACACGCATATGTACTGCTGCGCAGAATTGAAATGTGGCATTTTCCTCTCTTCTTATTAATGTTATCTATTTACCGCGTAAACGTGTGTAATTTGGAAAGTCGTGGAAAGTCACAGGAAACGTGTCCACATGTAAAAAAACCTGTATAGGTAGATGTGAAATGTTGGGCACGTTACTTTGAAAAGTAATTAGCTATAGTTACTAGTTACTTCTCCAAAAAAGTAACTGAGTTACTAATGGAGTTACTCCACTATAAAAGTAATTAGTTACCAGTAAAAGTAACTATTGCGTTACTTGCCCCGTTAAAAAAATGAACAAAAGAAAATAAATTATGTAATTACTATTATTTATAGAAAAATAACAAACGAAAATAAACCCAAAATAATGACAAAAATATAATCTAACGAATTAAAAAAAATAAGAAACGAAAAACTCCACACGACCAAAGAAAATTACTAAGACTTGTAATACTGAAAAAAATGGAGAAAAAAAGCATCTGGGGATACAAATTAAACAAACCAAACCACACTCAAAGGAAAAATGTATATATATGCAAAACAAAAGAATGACCGAAAGCAACAAACCATTAAAAAACTCATGTAAAACAATCACAGGCTTTCTGCGCATAATAATAAAAGTTTTGGTTAGTTTCAGTTTCAAATCATGAAAACATGGGAAATGGTAACAGTGTTATAGTTACAGTCAGAGTAATTAGTTACATTACTTCTTACTGAAAAAAGTAACGGCTTTAGTAACGCTGTTACTACCATCACTGATTACAACGTTTCAGTTATGTGGACCTTACGTACAGAGTGTGTATGAGTAAGTATGGGGCTATGTCACGGTACGTTGACACTGTAACCCACGTAAGCGTCTTATGAATATGGAATACAATATGTTGCATGACATCATGTGTTGTCAGGCTGCCTTATTACAATGCAAATGTATGCATAGGCTTGTTTACTGATTGGATGTTAGATGCCAAGACGTGTTTACACAAACAGTTTTAACGTCTGTACACGTGATATTTTTATGCGTGGAGGCGTTTCTTTCCCACATGTTTCGGCTTAGTTGGCTTGCCATAGTGTTCTGCCTTCACTGTCCATTTGCGTACACAGCTATGCATACAGCTTAACACTCTTCCTTAAGTAACCAAGACACTTAAAGCCTTTTAGTGTTTTTAATAGAAGTGGTGTAAAACTGGGAAAACAAAAAAAAAGAAAACATGGGTTTCAGTTCCAACATATAAACAAAAGAACAATTTATGTACAATAAGGATAATAACAACCACATTTGCTGAGAGGTTGCTACACCACACTACAGTAGAAAAGCTAACATCCACTGACTAGCATCACCAAAAATAAGGAACAAACCGTCTACAAAAGAGCTTCAATAAACAAATTCATCACAGATAATGCTTGAACAAGGGGAAATGAAGATCGGATTTAGATAGATGCTTGCATGATCCTCCATGCTTCCAGCAGGCTGCCTAGTGTCTCTGCAGGAACTGCACCACTAGGGGGGGCTAAAGCAAAGACTAGTGAGTCAGAATAGTGAGTGATGTAAACAGGAGCACATGGGATGTGTCCTATTGAGGCCCTGCCTCCACACACACACACACACACACACACTTACACACTCACTCACACACACACACACACACTTACACCAATTTATATCTCAGGAATTCAAGAGGACACACATAAAGACACTGTGGGGGTCTTTCCTTCTGATACCACTCAAAATCTCCCTCACACTCTCTCTCTTTCTCTTACTCCCTATCCCCCTCACTCTCCCTCTCTCCCTCACTGTCTATTGCCCTCTCTCTCCCTCTCTCGTTCCCCCTCACTCTCTCTTACTCTCTCTCCCTCACTCTCTTTCCCTCTCTCTCTCTCACTCTCTCTTCCCCCTCTCTCTCTCTTACTTTCTCTCCCTCTCTCTTTCTCTTACTCTCTCCCTCTCTTACCCCCCCCCTCACTCTCTCTCCCTCTCTCTCTCTCTCTCTCTCTCTCTCTCTCAGGCAAATACACAGCCACACAAACATACACACTCTCACACACAGCTGCCAACATGTGCCTTTCAGCAGCTTTTCTCCTGCTGGCTCTGTGGGGTGAGTTCTCTTTACTGCTCGTGTGGTTTGTTTCGTGCTCTTCAGCTGTGTGCAGCTCAGGGTCATTAACAGAGAGATATGACTGAACGCTCAGCTTTGATTTAGACGGGATAAATACTGCAATCGTATTCTCCATTCACAGCAGAATAATTCCAACCTGTCCTATGCAACTTTATTTGATCCCAGCTCTGCACACCTTCTCTTGGTGTAAGCAAAAGTGTTTCTTCTCTTGAACTGCACTTTTATTACCAAGAGTGTGTACAGACTCCCAGCTAACAATGTTTAGTTAGTAGAATATTTCCTAAATGTTGCAATTTACATTCTTATGTCAATATGTCAGTTTTCTGGATGTTCTGTTTTATTTAACGTTTTAAACGTTTACAATACTTTACAATGTCACTTGTGTCAATATTTTAATTTTAAGTTTTGGAAATGTTACTTTTAACGTTTAAATAATGTTAGTATTAGTCTAGCTGGGAACATTATGTAAGAAACGTTTTAATAACATTGAGATGCAAAGCATTATTACATCACACATTTTCAGAACGTTCCTAAAACATTATTTCTGTAACCTTTTCAAAACGTTGTCAAATATTCTTATAATGTTTTCTGTTAGCTTTGTTGCTCATCCTTAACTTAAATTTGTTTATTTGAATCCTAAACATGACCCAGAAATCAATAAATTATAACATACTGTTTTATTTTAGACTTCTTTACAGTAGAAGTCTAAAAATATCACAGTAGATAGAACAGCACTGTAATTAGTAGCATTCAACCAATTTATATAATAATTTATATCATGAAACAGTTGATGATTACAAAATCATTCAGAGTGATTCAGGGATAAACTTACCAAACCCAGATTGTTTAGTGTTTAAGAACAGAAACAAATGTTTTAAATGTTATACTGTTATATTACAGAAAATCATTGTACAATGTGGTCCTAAATGTTTATATCTGAGATGTATTTTTTGTACAATTTTGGGAAAAATGTAAAAAAAAAAAAAAAAAACTTTTAGAGTCTAGACAGATGTCTGTGTGTACGTTGGCTTAGGCAAATTAGTCCCAAAAGAAATGTAAAGTTTGACCACCATTTCTCATCATTGACAGTTCATATAAAGCTCAAAACACACATGTTGTGCTAAGTTTGAAAATCAAATAAAAATATTATGTTTGCATTGTGGTGTTGTAGTGCAGGGTAACTAACGACTATATTCAAATCATTGTAAATACAACTGATAGTTGTATTTGGCAGTCTCTTTTAAAGAAGTTAGTGAAATAAAACCTGTATATAAACATTATGACTAGGAATACTTTTATTTAAGTAATTTGAGGTAATTTGTTGTCTCAATCATTTAGTAATATGTGCGCAATACTTGAGTAAACTAGACTTATTTTAGTGAGAGAGAGAGGGCCCTATTTTAGTGATTTATAGGTGAGCCATTAACCATGCACCATGCAGCGTGATTTAGGGCATGTCAGTGTGTCCTTAGTATCATGAGGGCACAAAAAGTAAGCCTTGCTCAGCTCAAAACGCACAAAATGCATGTACTAATTCTCTTAATTAATCGTGGTTGTGTTTTGGGTGTAATGTGAACTAAATAAATCAGTGTGTCACTTGCCTCACATTCCCTTAAAGATGCAGATTTTTAGCTGAGGATACTGACCTGCGTGAACATGCTCAGAAGGTTTTATGTTATTATGTATTCTGTTTATTGTTTATGTAAAAGTTAGGTTTGCATGTAAAGTATAAGATAGGGCTCTTAAACTTTTAGTTAAGATCTCCGTTTGAATGAATGTGACCACAAATGTCCAACTAACTCAAAATAAAAAAAGACTTAGTTCTAACAAATTGTGTGTTTACAGTGTACAAGCTACGGCCAAACCAAAAAAACATTCCGAAATAAGCTTGCAAGTCATGAAAAATCTCTTTTTCTTCTTTAATATAATGTAAATATGGAAGTTGTTCTTTTTTTGCCACATTTTGCCATAATTGTAAGATAAATGGGCCAATAGAAAAGCTTTAAAATGATTTTGATTAAAGGTTTTTTTACATTGACTTCTGCTGAAAGTAGGGTTTTCTGCTGTAAAGAAATCATTTTGGACATATAATTTTTTCTTTTTTAAACACCACGATTTTGCTTTTGTACCATGTACATACTGTTTATTTAGGTTGACTGGGACTGAAACACATATATGCCAGATTGGTTCACTGTAGGGACAATGACATTAGCACTTTTGGAGGTAGAGAAAGGACAGTCCCTGAAAAAGACATTTGGTGTTATCTAATCTCTTTCGATGAAACAGGAGATACACACTATTGTTGTTGAGTGTTGGATGTTGAAAGGACGCTGGTATCAGAGCTCCTTGCTTTTCCAGTGCTGACACTTTGCTTTCAACTCTTTCTTGGCTTTGTCTTGAATTATGTTAACAACAATAGTGGTGTGAAACTGACCCAAACATGTTATTCAGTCAAAGGCCATGTTACTGGAAGCACTGGGATGGATTAAGTCTAAAACTCTTAATCAAATGATTACAAGCCAAACACTTTTGTTAACAAGGCAAAACAAAAAATGATATAAAGTCTACCATATATAATGCTGAGAGATTAATCCAACTGTTTTTATATGATTTTCAGAATAGGTTAATCCAGACTGTACATCTTTATGAATAGAACCTGCCGGAGGGTTATACTGTATCTCAGTAGGAAGTTTTTGGGCAGTGATTTTCGTATATTGCACTTTTCCTTATTAAGGGTTTTTAGCATTTAAAAAGTTCTTCACACTTACACTTGCACATTAAAACACTGTTTTTTACAGACCAAAATGGGGTCTTTGAACTATGGGATTGCTTAAAGAAAAATGTAAACATGCACTTTTTAGCTAATGGTAGAACATTTTGTTACATATGTCCTTTACATGTAAATGAGTAAAAAGCAAATGATGTAAATGCAGCCCAGTATTTTCGGTGTGTCTAGGGAGGTTGGAAGAGAATGGATTATGTGCTCACACCTCTTTAAGATTAAGAAACATTGTGATTACCTGTATTATGACTAGCTTAGAGAAGTTTCACTGCAACTGATAGTCCTGTTTTTGTTTTGACATTAACAGAGGCTTAGAAAAACTGTATTACTCATGCTACAAGGCCACACCCACTTAATCTGTTTGTGTCCTCTTTGCTGAAATCAGAGACTAACATATCTTTCTCCTACATGGAAATTAGTGTGTTTTCTATTTGAATATTATCTGGATGTACATTGACCGGATTCTCTTCACACAAGTAGTGTTAGCCGATATAAAAATCATGATTATTTCTTTTTAAATACTGGAAATTCCCTGTATTTGTGAGTTGGAGACTAATAATAGTGCAGTGTGGTTTAGGTATGGCAGACTAGGGCCTTTTTACTGTATTATAATTAGTAGTGTATAACAAATATTGATATATTGAATTATTGTGATATTTTGCTTTGCAAAACTGTATGAGTTTCAATTAGTAGTAATTTGGTGATAGTTTAAACCCTGCCCACCAGATAGCAGTGTTGTACTCTGTCTTCATAGATCTGATGGGACAACAATTAAAAAGTCCTTTTCTCAGATTTATATCCAAGTAATGTACATTCTGAACTTGACAGTAAGCTACCCTGTGTTTACATCAGTAAATAAAACTGCTAATGTAGCACCAGGCTGTGTAAACTTTGTCACATGATTCAGATTCCATATTAATTGCATGCGTTGATGGGTTACCATCGACAGCTCTAGTTTACATTTCTCATTAAAATGTGTATTTCTGATTGCCTGATGGAATCACTTTAGATATCGATTTCTGAGTGTGGTTTGAGTGATCGGGTCATAATCCAGTTACAATGCATTCTCGGGGCTTTTCACGGGGACAAGTAGAACCAGGACATAATTGGACAACCAAAAACACATTTAAACTCAAGTTTAAATTACTAAGTTGTACTTTTCATTTGCAGGTTCTGCTGCCGACGGCAAATATCAGGCCAGTTTCAACATGGCGGGAGTTACTGGTTGGGTCCGGTTTAATTCCAATGAGCAAAGGGCCACTGTTAACCTTACTGGTACTGACACAAACACATGTGGGGCCTTTAACCTTTCCATCACAGAGTTTCCTGTAATGTATGGTCACATGGCCCAAGTCTGTGACAAAGCCCACATAGGACAAAGTGTGTTCACATTATCTATGAATACTGGAGGTTCTGTGGTGAACATCTCTGATATCTTCAAGCAGAGGTCCAGCCTCGAAGCGCTGTCCGTTCTAGTAGAGACATGCAGTGGCAGGAAGGCCTGTGCAGGGATACTTGCATTCAAGTCCAGAGTAAACACTTGGCAGGCTCGATTCTTTAGTAAGGTGGCTGGGAATGTCTACCTCCGCCAGGTCTCTGGAGAACAAGGTGCCACACTTCTTGCAGACCTCGTTAGTGTGGATCCAAATGACTCTGTAGCCAATGTGAATGTCTTTTTATGTCAGAGTTCTGCAGTAAGCTGTGCAAAACTGCTGGTCAGCCTAAACCCAACTAACTTGAAGAACGTGGGACAACTGAAAGTCGGTTCTCCTCTTGAACCTGTCAAATCCCGCTTGGAGATCTCCTCCTTTAGTGCTGAATTTCGTTTTGCTCTTATCAAACTCACATCAGGGTATTCATGTGCTGACCTCAGGACCTTAGAAACAAAGATCGTCAGTGCTCTCATTGACATGAGGGGGATCAAGGGAGAGATCATCTTTCACCAGTCATCTCCTTTTGACCTGACTACTCTCACTGTCAACCTGACCAACCTTAATGGAAGGGTTGGGCCATACCATGTTCACCTGTTTCCCACACCAACACAGAGGTCACCTCCAGAGAGCACTTGCAGTAATGACAACCTTGGAGGCCACTGGAATCCCTTTGGTGTTAACACTCAAGTTGGTGTGTACCCACCACCTTATGGCTCAACCCATGACCTTTATGAAGTTGGAGACCTCAGCTCCAGGCATGGCTCTTTGGCCAATGCCGTTGATTTCCAGGCCAGCTTCACTGACTGGAATTTGCCTCTGTTTGGGCAAAATAGCATTGTTGGCCGGTCTGTAGTTCTTCATCAACCAAATGGAACAAGGTTTGCCTGTGCAAGCATTGGCTATTCTGGGGAAGTGATCACAGCCAGGGCTGTCTTCCGGAAAACAATAGTGGGATTTATCTTGTTCACCCAGCTGAATGGAAACACGTACTCTGATGTCTCAGTTTTCCTGGATGTGTCCTATGGACAACCATCCACCCCTCCAACTCAGAAGCACCACTGGCACATCCATAGCTTTCCTATCAGCACAGAGACAGACGCAGATGAAGGTTGTTGTGAGTCCACCGGGGGCCATTGGAATCCTTACAACATCAGCACCAGCGAGAACAGCTATAAGGTGAACTGCAAGCCGGACTGTCCTTTTGCTTGTGAAGTTGGAGATCTGTCCAGGAAACAAAGCATGTTGAATTTGGGAACAGAAATGGGCAAACTAACCAGCAAATACTTCTTCACAGACACTACGTCTTGGATGTCAGGACTGGGCAGCATGATTGGCAGGTCTGTGGTGATTCATGGACCTGATGAGGCAGCCCGTCGCATTGCCTGTGCTAACCTCACACTTCACCGCTTTCCATCAGCTTCTACTGGATCCTGGCAAGGCTCTGGATCCTCCAGTGGACACATGCACTTCTCTCAGACCTCTCCTCAGGGCGCAACCAATCTCCACATCTTTTTGAGTGGACTGGAGGCAAGAGCAGGCGGTTACCATGTCCATCTACTTCCAATAAAGAGTGGAGAAGATGCTTGTTCCAACGAGAACATCATGGGTCACTTCAACCCCTATGCTGTAAACGTGTCATTATCTCCTTCTCCAGGGAATGGCACAGTGGATCAATATGAGATTGGAGATATTAGTGGGAAGTTTGGATATCTGACAGATCAGTACCAACTCCAGAAACATGTTATGGACAGTAATCTGCCTCTCAGTGGACCCAACAGCATCATTGGACGATCACTGGTAATCCACTACAGGAATGGATCAAGGTTATTATACCATTAAGTATAACACTATTATCACTTATAGATTTATAGACGGGGATTAAACTCAGTCCGATGTGAAATGGACTTGGGGTAAGAACTTTTGTTGTATATCCCACCTCTGCTCACCCCGACCATTTAAAATACAACTCTTTTAGCCGAAGCATTACATTACATTACATTACATTACATTTGGCAGACGCTTTTGTCCAAAGCGACTTACAATATTGAAGTGCAAATAATAGAAGAGGTTAAGTACAAAAATAATAGAAGTTAAAAATAAAACATCTATAGATAGGGCCTTAAGGAGGTCAGAGGGAAATAATGGGATAGAGGAGTAGAGAAGAGGAAGAAGGGGATGAGGTTAGAATTAGTTAGTTTGTTAGAGGTGTTAGGAGAGTAAGTGCTCTTTGAAGAGCTCTGTCTTCAGGAGTTTCTTAAAGAAGCTCCCAACATGCTAGTGATAGGTTGTCTATGCAAATATATCTATTTTTTAAACCATTAAAAACCTCAAAGCAGGTACTGAAAACTTTAAAAAGTGCCCAGATAGTAAGACAAACACTCTTTATACACACAGTACCTTAATGAAGGTCTAAATTCAGTTCAGTCCAAGATTAAGCTTAATCCATGTCTAGAAAACTGGCACATGTTGTTTTTAATTGCAGTTTAAGTTTCAGTGTTCTTTAGTTCCTGTTCCTCCTTACATTCTTCAGTTCCCCAAAATGCCTTCAATTCTCTATCAAATGCATTTTTCTCTTTTTCTGATTTTCTAAAAGTGAGAACTCCTATTGATCATGTACAGGTAATACAATGTAACATATAATCATAAAAAAGGTCCCTTTGGGGCTGAAATTTGTGGAATGTGCAGATTTAGAACATTTTAGTCCATAATTAGGTCTTTGTGAAGAACACAGCTCATATCAGTTTACCTGAAAGCTATTTAGGCTCTATTATGGGGTCAGCTCTCTAAATAACAACCAACCTAGCATTGTAGAGTCAGAATGAAATAAAGAGTTCAATGGCCAATAAGTGATTTACAGATACAGTGGTGTGAAAAAGTATTTGACCCTCTACAGATTTATTTTCTTGTTTGTCTTTTTAAAATTAAATATCAGACAAAGATAGCCTATCTAAATATAAAAAGCACTTTTTAAAAAATAATTTTATTTTTTTAAAGGAAAAAAATCTATTCAAACCAGTCTAGTGCTGTGTGAAAAAGTATTTGCCCACTAAACTTAATAACTTGTTTGTGCCACCCTTGGCAGCAACAATTGCAATCAAGCTTTACTGATAACTGGGAATGAGTCTTTCACCTCTCTGTGGAGGGAATTAGTTCCACTCTTCTTTACAGAATTGTTTTAATTCAGACACACTGAAGGAGGTGGACTTGTTTGTCTGTTTTGGATCATTGTCCTGCTGCAGAACCCAAGTACACCTGAGCTTGAGTTCAATAACAGATGGTCAGACATTCTCCTTCCGAATTTCTGCTTCCATCTATCATGGCAAATTGTCCAGACCCTGAAGCAGCAAAGCAGACCCAAACCATCACACTACTACCATTATGTTTTACCATCAGTATGATGATCTTTTTCTAAAATTACGTGTCAGTTTTACTCTAGATGTAACATGACACACACCTTCCAAAAAGTTCCACTTCACATCAGTCACATCAGTCCAAAGAATATTTAGCATTGTTTTTTGCCTTGGAACTCTCCCATGGATACAATTTTTGACCAGTCTCTATATTATTAATAAGTTATAGATACCTTAACTAAGGAAAGTGAGACCCGCAGTTCTTTTGTGACCTCCTGGATGAGCTGTCTGTGCCCTTTAGGAAAATGTTGGTTGGCCGGTCACTCCTGTTCACCAATGTTTCATGTTTTCTTCAATGTGTGAATAATAGTGAATCACTGGGGTTCACTGTGAGTCCTAAAGCCTTAGAAATGACCTTGTAACGTTTTCCAGACTGACAGACGTCTTAGCTGTACTTGGATTTTTTCAGATTGATGTGTATTATATTGCTTTTTGAGATCTTGTAGCTGCTTTATGTTGTCAGACAGGTTCTATTTAAGTGATTTCTTGATTCTACAAGCCTGGCAGTAAACATGTCTGGTTGTGGTTAGTAGTGAAATTGAACTTTGCTTTCCAAAAATGTGATTAATCACAGTTAATTATAAGTGAGCAAACTGTTTTTCACAAAGGGCTAGATTGGTTTGGATAGTTTTTTTCCCCTTTAATGAATGAAATCATAAAAAAAGTGTTTTTATATTAACTCAGGTTATCTTTGTCTATTATTAAAGTTTGTTTGATAACGTTAAAAATGTAAAAATGATACAAATACAAAAACAAAATAAATCTGTAAGGGAACAAATACTTTTTCACACCACTGTATTCTAAACAATTTTAATAGTAGGCCATCAGTTTTTAAGGGCAGTATGATGATTGTGAGTGTATTGAAAACCCTGATATGTTCCTTAAATACGTCAGAATGAAACCAGAACAAGAGCAAGCCAAAAGCCAACTATTTTTGCAATAGTGAGTTACAGGTGCATGTTTTGGGCTCTAAGGTTTTTATGAGACTTACTGAAACTGGTCTTACATTGAAAATGAACCAGCGGGACAACAAAGTTAACTATTGTTTTAAGCTTAAAAGATTTAATATGTAATTTTCCTAAATTATTCTGGTATTTATTTGTTATAATGCATTAACTGTCCTACAGAATGCAGTGTACCAACATCACAGCTGAAAACTCTTTGGACACATACTGGGTCACTGCCAAGGCAGTGTTCAATGGCGACATGATCGGGACAATAATCCTGGTAAGGAATATGAGGCAGTTTGTTTATTTACAGTATAGTTAAAGGAGTAGTTTGTTAAAAAATAACTAAGAATTTTAAAAGTGAATGATTTACCCCAGATACAGTAACTTAGCCAATTCATGTTTGGTATCAACACTCAATTAACACTCACCTAAAGTGTTTTGTACAGTCCAATTTGAACACAATGCTACTACAAAGTAGGGCTGGGCGATACGGGAAAAAATCTTATCACGATGTAGTTTTCCATATCAGCCGATATCGATATGTATCACGATACAAATCTCTTTCTGCTACACTTAAAGGTTTCTTTTCCTCATAAAAAATATTCAGACCCTTTACATTATTTGTCTGTTTAATTTAAATTGCAATAGCACTTGGCTTTTTAATATAATTATATTTAATCAATGGATTATTCCCCTCCCTGAATGCAGGCAACTACATAAAGCAGAATACAAGAGTATATCACTGTTCATTTTGAAAGGTCTTAGTCTTTTGACTAAAATGTATAATAATTTTAGTTACATTTTAGTCTAGCAGATATTATTAGTTTTAGCCACATTTTAGTCTAGTTTTAGTCTAATAAATTTTGGTCATATTAAAAGTATGTATTACAGATGTTTTACTGTTTTTCTATTTTATATTTGTTGTTATTTTGAGATTATTTACTGCTAATGTTTATTAAAATAATAGCCTTTAAGTTTTGTTGCATTTAAATTATGCTACATTTAAATATTTTAAAGCTAGTGAGCTGTAATGGAGGTGGGAGGAATAAAGTCAAGTTTCTGAAATGATCCACTTCTACTGCAGTACAGATTTATACTAACATTAAACTCATCCAGTTCAGTAACAGCAATGTTTATCTCTGTTTAAATGCAGCTACACAGATTATATAATCTTCTGTATTTAGTAAAATATCCAGAACAACAGACTCTCTATCTGTTAAAAACTAAAAACACAGAGACAGAGGAGAATTCTGCTCTCAGGGTTTTCTAACAGAAACAGTGAGAGTTAGTAAAAAAACGGAAAGAGCTGCTTCTCTGTGTGTTTATATACTAACCCCTCACTCGCGCTGAAGTTAACGCTAATTTACACTGAAAGTGGATTAACACGGCTAACGTGTGTTACCCTTTAGTTTATCAGAATGTAAAAAACAGTGAAGGAACCTTAGCTAATGATGACAAGATTACACAGATCCCTTTTACACCTAAACATCGCTAACTCTGAACTCAGACAAGCTTACCTAGCCTAACCTAACCTAACCTAACCTAACCTAGCCTAACCTAACCTAACCTAACCTAACCTAACCTAACCTAACCTAACCTAACCTAACCTAACCTAGCCTAACCTAACCTAGCAAACGGAGCAGCGTTACCTTCCTTCAGAAATCTGCATCTAAATATCCTGGTGAGGAGACTCCATGCCTCATATTTAGGAGTTGAGTTTTCCACTGTAGAGCAGCTAAACTTATCCTATAAATGATGTTTATGGAATAAATGGGAGAGAAGCCGCTGTGTGAGGTTCAGAGTGAGGGGATCATTCGATTCGATGATTATTCGATTTTTTACTAAATTATTAATCTAAATAAAAAATAACAAATTCCTTTGCTATTCATTTACCACAGCAAGAATCTCAATCAACACTGTTCAGGGTTCAGGCCACCCTGTTTGAAAGCTGTGGTTCCTCCTGTGAGCTGTAAAACTGCGTGAAACCGCCAGCATGTTTGAAGATGCTGGTTGTAGTTGTGAAGTGGAAAGGAACAAATTAGGTTGAGATTTTTGGAAATTAATTATGACACAGTGATGCGACATTTTAAACTGACTGACTAAACAAATTATTCAGACCAATCTTAGACATCCCCAGCTTCCTCTTTCTGAGCTTTTGGTTCCTAATACAATTACTTCTTACTTCTTATTTATAGATGCAGAATATCAGTTATGTAATATAAAAAAAACCCTGTTCTATGATTTATTAGTTTTCTCATTCACCATCTACTTACTTACTTGTTATAATCTGTTAGACTGTAAATACAGCACCTGTCCTGCAGGTGCTTCATGACGGGAAAAAAATAAATTAGTGCTTGTTTTTGTTTTTTGATGTGTATTATCAGGGGCATTGCCTGGGTATGTAAAAATCCGGGACTCAGTCCAGGTAATTATATTAGTTTATTAGCTGATCAGTTGGATCCGGCTTCCCTACTAGCCCACTGCGCTCCGCAAAACCAGTAAGCTGATTGGCTGTTTCTCCTCAGAGGCGGAACTTTATTCTTGAACTGGCTCCGTGATTCGCGTCAAGAGATTTTCCATTCACAGCCTGTCTCCTCACGAATAAAACAGCTGAGCTGAGCGAAACGATTCGGGGCTACTGGAAGCCCAGGCCAGGCGACGCCCCTGTGTTTTATCATACATCAACAAACAGCTCTTACAGAAAATTCCGACTAGAAATAATGCATACGCTGCATACACACTTTTTGCGTTACTGCCTGCATGGAGGCACTCTAGCCTTGTTAGCTCTCGCATCACAAAGTTTCGTATTGCAATATTGTATTGTTTTTCAAAAACACAGTGTTGATTAGATTATGTATTAAGATTTATTAAGATCATACCTTTCCATGTTAATAATCATTCCTCTTGTTTACCTGCTGCCTCATTATTGGTCAGGTGGCTTGCTTCTAAGTTAAGGTACGCAAGCTGCTCAAGCTACAGCACTACGTGTAAGTAGCTTGCTATCTACTTAGCTTTCTTAAATATGCACTTTAAACACACTTTTCCTTACATAAATAACTCATGCATTTGCTATCCCACCTTAAATGCTGCTAATTTACCATTCCGCCTTAATTGCTGCTATGGTGGCACACAGGCTTTAGGCTTTAGATACTATTTTTGGCGCTTTATCATCTACTACAGTACCTAAAAAGGTAACTGTTTTAACTGCAGGGAAATTTTGTTTAAATGCAAGGAAACTGTTAAGGTGGAATGGAAATGTGTTTTAAGGCGGAAGGGAAAAGTGAAGAGGAAACAAAAAGCTTCATATGCTGCAGTAAGTAGACCTAGTGAAGAATTCGTTACTCAGATCAGTAGTTTTACAGTAAACTGGTGTACTACAATTCTTTAAGGTGAGACTTATTTTATTTTAAGACTTATCTTTTTATTAGGCTACTTTGAAAATTAACAATAGCCAAGCTTTTTAAAAGGCATTAGCCAAGCTATATAAATGCATTCCTACATCTCCCCTTAACATTTAATATTGCACTCCAGTTGTCAAAATATGTGGATCAGATGGGACAAAATCTACAGGGATCATCATCATTATATAATATGTATCACGATATATTGAATCGTAAGCCCTGTATTATGATAATTATCATATCACAGTTCTTGCACAATACACGTTTTAATGAGTTGCTTCAGATCTGTGCTCTACTGTATAACACCAGGATCATTTAATATTGGAGTGAAATTCTGGAACTTCTCCACACATCTCACAAGTCATTCAACATGAGCACACTAATCACTGTGTAACTGTGCATACTTGGATTGGATCAGTCTCCTCAGCAGAAGCCTGCTGCGGTTTTTCTATCCAGCTGGCGCACTGGACGTCACGTTCCCTTTCACCCTCGATCCCACTTTAGAGGGCTGGTCTCTTTAAATCTGCCACAAAAAGATGACACTGCCTGCTTTCTCTCTGTTCTGTGGAGTGGAGGGTAGGGAGCCAGGCTGAGAGGTGTAGGAAAGACACTGACAATAAAGAAAGTTGTTTAAATTGAGGCATATGGGCAAGCTTAAGAGTATAACATGCTAGCTTTAATTAGCACAGTACTTGATAAAATATATAAATACTGAATTCATGTTTTAAGAGAGAATAAGATTGTTTTTTGGGAGAGGGTTACTAAAGGTTTAATTTTTATGTAGTTTTGATAAATCATAATCTGCCTACCCAAAACACATGAATAAACACTATTTTTCTTTTTTAACTAAAAGATGTTTTATTTTGTGTGCAGTTTCCCCCTGGACAACACTTGATCCTCTGAATTACGAGATAGTTTGAGAGTCTTAATAAATAAAATGCTATGTTTAAGCTAATGCTACAGCGCAGTGAATGTCAGCAGACTCGATTTGGTGCAACACCAGTGATGCCACCCTAGTTGTATTTTTGCATTAAACTACATTACACTTTTGTCCAAAGCGACTTACAAAATGATGTAATAGAAGGTAAAAAACATTTTTAGACAGGGATAGAGGAGGAAAAGAAAGGGAGGAAGTTCAGTGGAGCCTTCAGGAGTGAGTGCAGGAAGGAAGAAGCTGTTCTGTATCACCTTGTAGGCGAATGTAAGGGCTTTGAATTTGACGAGCAGCAACTGGTAGCCAATGGAGCTTAGTGGCCAGTGGGGTGACGTGTGCCCATTTTGGCTGGTTGAAGAGCAGACGTGCTGCTGCGTTCTGGATCATCTGAACAGTTAGCATGGCATTGCAATAGTCGGATTGTTTTGCTGGTAGGACCAGAGGTTTAATCTTGGAAAGCTCCTTCATGCATGAGGATATGTCTAAGGGACAGTGTGATATCCGTGCAGAGAACGAAGGATCATCAGGTGAGAATGACAGATGTGGCTGGGTGTCATCAGCAAAGCAATGGTAGGAAAAGCCATGTAAGTGGATGGGGTCCGAGTACTGAGCCCTGGGGAACCCCAGTGGATAATGAGTGGGCTGACCAATGGTCCAGCAGAATGAGGACTGTCCTACATCTGTGGCAGTTTTCAACGCTTCTGTCACAGACAACAGAGCTGTTTCCATGGAGTGTCCTTTTTTAAAACCTTATTGGTTCTGGGCCAGGAGGTCATTCTGGGAGAGGAAGCCAGAGACCTGATTGAGAACTGCTCTTTTTATGTTTTAGAGAGAATAGGTAGTAGTCAGACCGGTCTGTAGTTATCAACCTGGGCGGGGTTGAGAGAAGGCTTTTTAAGCAGTGGTGTGCATGTGCTTGTTTGAAAGCAGTTGGGAAAACACCAGAAGTTAAAGAGGCATTGATGGTGTGAGTGATAGCCGAAGTGATTGCAGGTGCGATAGTTTGCAGTAGATTTTAGGGAATTCGGTCCAGCGGACGCGTAGTAGGACGGCTACGTGTAGGAGAGCCAGTGTCTCGTTCTCAGTGAGAGGAGTGAACGAGGAGAAAGCGACTCCTTCGCTAGAGGGACACCGGGCAGCAGAGCACGTAGTAGGACTGCTACATGTTACATCAGAAAACTGGCTGCTGATGGCTGCCACTTTCCCAGTAAAAAATGAGGCCAGTGTTTCAGCTGTAAGGCAGGTAGCCAGAGGAGGAGTAGTGTAGATTAAGTAGTGTTTTAAATGTTGCAAATAATTTTACAGCATATTAAAGTCCAGCTGATCCAACTAACGTATTAACTGCCCTCCCTGAGGTGAGTTGGGAGTGTTACAGCAGGAAATATCAAAAACAAGCAACACAGTGTTACTTTATAACCAGGCTGTAACTTTACCAGTGTATCTGAGATGAGTAGTATTAGCGTGTTTAATTAGAGATTTAGACTCTCATCGAACCCCCCGCTCATGCAGCTTTGCCATCAAGCTGCCGGCGCTCAGAGGGAGCAAAATTGGCCCTGCTCGCTCCGGGTGGGTAGATGGCGCTCTCTCCCCACATAAATGTCTGCAGCACAGGGCATCTGTGAGCTGTCGATTATCCAGTACCCGCAGCTCCTGTCGATGCTCCAGTACCTGTGGCTCCTGTCGATGCTCCTGTTCCAGTACCTGCAGCTCCTGTCGATGCTCCTACTCCAGTACCCGGGGCTCCTGTCGATTATCCAGTACCCGCAGCTCCTGTCGATGCTCCTGCTACAGTACCCGCAGCTCCTCTCAATTTTTCAGTACCCGCGGCTCCTGTCGATGCTCCTGCTCCAGTACCCGCAGCTCCTCTCGATTTTCCAGTACCCGCGGCTCCTGTCGATGCTCCTGCTCCAGTACCCGCGGCTCCTGTCAACACTCCTGCTCCAGTACCCGCAGCTCCTGTTGATTATCCAGTACCCGCGGCTCCTGTCGATTATCCAGTACCCGCGGCTCCTGTTCCAGTACCTGTGGCTCCTGTCGATTATCCAGTACCTGCAGCTCCTGTCAATGCTCCTGCTCCAGTACCTGCGGCTCCTGTCGATGCTCCTGCTCCAGTACCCGCTGCTCCTGTCGATGCTCCTGCTCCAGTACCCGTGGCTCCTGTCGATTATCCAGTACCCGCGGCTCCTGTTCCAGTACCTGTGGCTCCTGTCGATTATCCAGTACCTGCAGCTCCTGTCAATGCTCCTGCTCCAGTACCCGCGGCTCCTGTCGATGCTCCTGCTCCAGTACCCGCGGCTCCTGTCGATGCTCCTGCTCCAGTACCCGCTGCTCCTGTCGATGCTCCTGCTCCAGTACCCGTGGCTCCTGTCGATGCTCCTGCTTCAGTACCCGCAGCTCCTGTCGATTATCCAGTACCCGCGGCTCCTGTCGATGCTCCTGCTCCAGTACCCGCTGCTCCTGTCGATGCTCCTGCTCCAGTACCCGCAGCTCCTCTCGATTTTCCAGTACCCGCGGCTCCTGTCAATGATCCTGCTCCAGTACCCGCGGCTCCTGTCGATGCTTCTGCTCCAGTACCCGCAGCTCCTCTCGATTTTCCAGTACCCGCGGCTCCTGTCGATGCTCCTGCTCCAGTACTCGTGGCTCCTGTTGATGCTCCTACTTCAGTACCCACAGCTCCTGTCAATTATCCAGTACCCGCGGCTCCTGTCGATGCTCCTGCTCCAGTACCCGCTGCTCCTGTTGATGCTCCTGCTCCAGTACCCGCAGCTCCTCTTGATTTTCCAGTACCCGCGGCTCCTGTCGATGCTCCTGCTCCAGTACCCGCGGCTCCTGTCGATGCTCCTACTCCAGTACCCGGGGCTCCTGTCGATTATCCAGTACCCGCAGCTCCTGTCGATGCTCCTGCTACAGTACCCGCAGCTCCTCTCAATTTTTCAGTACCCGCGGCTCCTGTCGATGCTCCTGCTCCAGTACCCGCAGCTCCTCTCGATTTTCCAGTACCCGCGGCTCCTGTCGATGCTCCTGCTCCAGTACCCGCGGCTCCTGTCAACACTCCTGCTCCAGTACCCGCAGCTCCTGTTGATTATCCAGTACCCGCGGCTCCTGTCGATTATCCAGTACCCGCGGCTCCTGTTCCAGTACCTGTGGCTCCTGTCGATTATCCAGTACCTGCAGCTCCTGTCAATGCTCCTGCTCCAGTACCTGCGGCTCCTGTCGATGCTCCTGCTCCAGTACCCGCTGCTCCTGTCGATGCTCCTGCTCCAGTACCCGTGGCTCCTGTCGATTATCCAGTACCCGCGGCTCCTGTTCCAGTACCTGTGGCTCCTGTCGATTATCCAGTACCTGCAGCTCCTGTCAATGCTCCTGCTCCAGTACCCGCGGCTCCTGTCGATGCTCCTGCTCCAGTACCCGCGGCTCCTGTCGATGCTCCTGCTCCAGTACCCGCTGCTCCTGTCGATGCTCCTGCTCCAGTACCCGTGGCTCCTGTCGATGCTCCTGCTTCAGTACCCGCAGCTCCTGTCGATTATCCAGTACCCGCGGCTCCTGTCGATGCTCCTGCTCCAGTACCCGCTGCTCCTGTCGATGCTCCTGCTCCAGTACCCGCAGCTCCTCTCGATTTTCCAGTACCCGCGGCTCCTGTCAATGATCCTGCTCCAGTACCCGCGGCTCCTGTCGATGCTTCTGCTCCAGTACCCGCAGCTCCTCTCGATTTTCCAGTACCCGCGGCTCCTGTCGATGCTCCTGCTCCAGTACTCGTGGCTCCTGTTGATGCTCCTACTTCAGTACCCACAGCTCCTGTCAATTATCCAGTACCCGCGGCTCCTGTCGATGCTCCTGCTCCAGTACCCGCTGCTCCTGTTGATGCTCCTGCTCCAGTACCCGCAGCTCCTCTTGATTTTCCAGTACCCGCGGCTCCTGTCGATGCTCCTGCTCCAGTACCCGCGGCTCCTGTCGATGCTCCTACTCCAGTACCCGGGGCTCCTGTCGATTATCCAGTACCCGCAGCTCCTGTCGATGCTCCTGCTACAGTACCCGCAGCTCCTCTCAATTTTTCAGTACCCGCGGCTCCTGTCGATGCTCCTGCTCCAGTACCCGCAGCTCCTCTCGATTTTCCAGTACCCGCGGCTCCTGTCGATGCTCCTGCTCCAGTACCCGCGGCTCCTGTCAACACTCCTGCTCCAGTACCCGCAGCTCCTGTTGATTATCCAGTACCCGCGGCTCCTGTCGATTATCCAGTACCCGCGGCTCCTGTTCCAGTACCTGTGGCTCCTGTCGATTATCCAGTACCTGCAGCTCCTGTCAATGCTCCTGCTCCAGTACCTGCGGCTCCTGTCGATGCTCCTGCTCCAGTACCCGCTGCTCCTGTCGATGCTCCTGCTCCAGTACCCGTGGCTCCTGTCGATTATCCAGTACCCGCGGCTCCTGTTCCAGTACCTGTGGCTCCTGTCGATTATCCAGTACCTGCAGCTCCTGTCAATGCTCCTGCTCCAGTACCCGCGGCTCCTGTCGATGCTCCTGCTCCAGTACCCGCGGCTCCTGTCGATGCTCCTGCTCCAGTACCCGCTGCTCCTGTCGATGCTCCTGCTCCAGTACCCGTGGCTCCTGTCGATGCTCCTGCTTCAGTACCCGCAGCTCCTGTCGATTATCCAGTACCCGCGGCTCCTGTCGATGCTCCTGCTCCAGTACCCGCTGCTCCTGTCGATGCTCCTGCTCCAGTACCCGCAGCTCCTCTCGATTTTCCAGTACCCGCGGCTCCTGTCAATGATCCTGCTCCAGTACCCGCGGCTCCTGTCGATGCTTCTGCTCCAGTACCCGCAGCTCCTCTCGATTTTCCAGTACCCGCGGCTCCTGTCGATGCTCCTGCTCCAGTACTCGTGGCTCCTGTTGATGCTCCTACTTCAGTACCCACAGCTCCTGTCAATTATCCAGTACCCGCGGCTCCTGTCGATGCTCCTGCTCCAGTACCCGCTGCTCCTGTTGATGCTCCTGCTCCAGTACCCGCAGCTCCTCTTGATTTTCCAGTACCCGCGGCTCCTGTCGATGCTCCTGCTCCAGTACCCGCGGCTCCTGTCGATGCTCCTGCTCCAGTACCCGCGGCTCCTGTCGATGCTCCTGCTCCAGTACCCGCTGCTCCTGTCGATGCTCTTGCTCCAGTACCCGCAGCTCCTCTCGATTTTCCAGTACCCGCGGCTCCTGTCAATGCTCCTGCTCCAGTACCCGCGGCTCCTGTCGATGCTCCTGCTCCAGTACCCGCAGCTCCTCTCGATTTTCCAGTACCCGCGGCTCCTGTCGATGCTCGTGCTCCAGTACCCGCGGCTCCTGTCGATGCTCCTGCTCCAGTACCCGCATCTCCTGTTGATTATCCAGTACCCGCGGCTCCTGTCGATTATCCAGTACCCGCGCCTCCTGTCGATGCTCCTACTCCAGTTTGCATACATCCCTGTCATTGTTGTTTTGCCCAGGTTTCTCCAGTCTAGTTTAGTCTTCATTCGTCTAATGTCCAGTCCCCATCTCCTGTCTAGTCTTTGTTCCCATCCACTGTCCAGTCTAGTGTCCAGTCTCTGTTTCCGTGTTCTGTACAGTCCCCTGTCCAGTCTTTGTTTCCATCTCCTGTACAGTCTCCTATCCAGTCTCTGTCCAGTCGTCTGTCTCATCCCCTGTCTAGTCTCCATGTCAGTTTACTGTCCAGTCTCTGTTCTCATTCTCTGTCCAGTCCCCGGCCCCGTCCCATGTCCTTCCTGGCCCCACTCCTTTTCCGACTCCTGGGGTTCTGTTTTACTTGCCACAGGAGTTGCACATTTAGAGGGGGGTTACCTGTGTTTTACCAGACATATTTGTGTAATTTGTAGCTCCGCCCCCTCGTTCCCTGTCCCCAGGTGTTTACTGTTACCTAATATCAATGCTCTGGCTTGTAATTGATTCGTGGACCAATTCACTCAATGAGTCGAGTGAACTCTACACTTAACTTATCGTGTAAGTTTTTCAAATCATCCAAACAGCACACAGATCAATAATTCACAAAATATTTGCAGATTTTAAAGAATAAATTATTATTTTCCTGTGTCCCTTCTTGAAATGCGTGCATGAGTGCGTAGCACAGTATTGTTGATGCAAAGCCCCGCAGGTTCAACACATGCTTTGCATCTAAAAATAAAAATATTGCCATATTTTTATTTTTAGACAACATGGAGACAACTATTGAAACGAAATATTGATATCTTAAGTGTCACTCGTGGGCTGTACATTTTTTTTCCTTTAAATGGTTGCATTTATCAGCTAATGCATTTCTCTGTACTTTTAGTCCCAACAGACTTTTCCTGATGGCACTTACAGTGATGTAACTCTGCTGGTGGACGTGCAGGCATCCAAAACCCTTAATGTGAGTAGCAAACCATAACCCAGTTCTCTACAATTTGACAGTAAACTTGTAACAGTAAACTGGTGAATGACCACAGGGGTTTCCTTTGTAGTTTTTGTATAATGATTGCAGAGTGAGATTGCAGTGAAAGAACACAAAAACATGAAAATGACATAAATATAGTGGTGTAATATCAACAGAATTCTGTGATTAATTGCAGATTATTTATTTGCTTCTTACTAAGACTCAGCTTTAAATAATAGAAGTAGAAGAATTCGTGTGTCATCAACTTAAAGAGAGGAAATGTGACAGCAGCTGTGTGTGTTTATGAGAGACCATAATCCATTTTTTTGCATAAATGAAATTGTCATCTACCATTCAAAAGTTTATGAACACCATCAAAACGTTATAATAAAACTGTCATCAGGACCACCTCTGGAAAGGAAGACCAAGAGTTACCTCTGTTACACAAAATACGTTCATTAGAGTTACCAGCTTCAGAAATCGCAAGTTAACAGCACCCCAGATAGGAGCACCTAAATGCTTCATGGAGTATGTTGGTTTGTTTTACACCTTTACAGTAGTATGAAAATAATTGCATTTACCTGTGTAATTGTCATGATATACCTTTTTAAATCATTGGTATCATCAGCAATTTCAGTTAAATATATCCTATAGCAGACAAACACAGTGATATTTGAGAAGTGAAATGAAGTTTATAGTATTTACAGAAAGTGTGCAATAATTATTTAAACTAAACTAGGTAGGTGCATAAAAATAAGAACAGAAAAATTACATCAATATTTAGTAGATCCTCCTTTTGCGAGTCTGGCTTCTGGTTGAAGGTATTTAGGATCTTCACTACAAATCATCTCGAGTTCAGTCAGGTTTGATGGTTTCTGATCTTTAAATCACACCACAGATTTATAATAATATTCAGGTCGGGGACTGAGATGATCATTCCAGACTGTTGTACTTGTTCCTCTGCATGAAGGCTTTAGTAGATTTTGAGCAGAGTTTAGGGTCGTGCTCAGAAAAGGCTTCTTCTGCATTGCTCTCCTATACAGCCTCTCCTTGTGTAAAGTGAGCTGAATAGCAACAACCGCATCCTGTTTGCAATAACTTGCAATGAGCCTTTTACAGTGCTGTGGAGGAATTTTGGCTCCACTCTTTGCAGAATTGTTGTAATTCTTAAGGTCACGCCACAGCATCTCAATCAGATTCAGGTCAGGACTTTGACTAGGCCACTCCAAAGTGTTCATTTTTTTTTTTTTTTTCAGCCAGTCAGAGGTGGACTTGCTGGTGTGTTTTGGATCATTGTCCTGCTGCAGAACCCAAGTTTGTTTCAGCTTGAGGAAACGAAGAGATGGTCGGATATTCTTCTTCAGGATCTTTTGGTAGACCGTAGAATTCATAGTTCCATTTATTTATCACAGCAAGTCTTCCAGGCCCTGACCACCACACTACCACCACCATGTTTTACTGTTGGTATAATGTCTTTTTCTGGAATGCAGTGTTTTCTTTACGCAAGATGTACTGAGACACACACCTTCCAAAGAGTTCAACTTTTGTCTCATCGTTCCACAGAATGTTTTCCCAAAAGTCTTGGGGATCATAAAGATGTGTTCTGGAAAAATTGAGACAAGCTTTAATATTCTTTTTGCTCAGCAGTGGTTTTCATCTCTTTCTGATGGTGGAGACATGAACACTGACCTTAATTGAGGAAAGTGAGGCCTGCAGTTCTTTAGATGTTTTTGTGACCTCTTGGATGAGTCGTCGCTGTGCTCTTGCGGTAATTTTGGGGGGCGGCCACTCCTGGGAAGGTTCACCACTGTTCCATGTCTTCACCATTTGTGGACAATGGCTCTCACTGTGGTTCTCTAGATTCCCAAAGCTTTGGAAATGGCTTTATAACCCTTTCCAGACTGATAGATCTCAATTACCTTCTTTCTCAATTGTTCCTGAATATTTTTGGATCTCTGCAGGATGTGGAGATTTTAAGGATCTTTTGGTGGACTTCACTTTGTCAGGCAGGTTCTATGTAACTGATGTCTTGATTGAGAACAGGTGTGGTAATAATCAGGCCTGGGTGTGGCTAGAGACAGTGTACTCAGGTGTCAGAAACCACAGTGACGGTATGTTTTAACAAGGGGTCAATCATTTTTTCACACAGGGTCATGTAGGTTTGGATTTTTTTCCCTTAATAATAAACACCTTCATTTAAAAATAGCATTTTGTGTTTAGCTGTGTTGTCTTTGACTAATATTTAAATTGGTTTGATGTTCCGAAACATTTAAGTGCAATCATGCAACAAATTAGGAAATCAGGAGGGGGCAAACACTTTTTCACACCACTGTAAATGTATTTTATTGAGATTTTAAGTGATAAACAAACACAACGTAGCACATAAGTGTGAAATGGAATGAAAAACATACATAGATTTAAAAAAAATTATCAAATAAAAATCTAAAAAGTGTGATGTGTAAAAGTATTCAGTCCCCCCTATATCAATACTTAGTAGAGCTATCTTTCACTGCAATTACAACTGCAAGTTTTTTGGGGAATATAACTACCAGCTTTGTGTATCTAGAGACTGAGATTTTTGCTTATTCTTCTTTACAAAATAGCTCAAGCTCAGCCAGGTTGGATGAAGGGCGTCTCTAAACAGCAGTTTTCATGTCTTGCCACAGAAGCTCAGTGGTATTTAGGTCAGGACTTTGACTCCCCCCTGTAGTCCACTCCCCCTTTTCTTGAATCTCCTTCTCAGTCTTCTTCTTCTTGCCCTTTATTTATCTCCATCCATCTTTTCATCATCTCTGACCAGCCTCCCTGTCCCTGCTGAAGAAAAGCATCCCCATAACATTATGCTGCCTCCACCATGTTTCATTTTGGGGATGGTGTGTTCAGGATGATGAGCAGTGTTACTTTTCAGCCACACACAGCACTTTGAATTAAGGCCAAAAAGTTCAACTTTGGTCTCATCTGACCACAGCTTTCCTTCAGCTCAGTGGTTTTCTTCTTGCTACGCTTCCATAAAGGCCAGATTTGTGGAGCACATTACTTATAGTTGTCCTGTGGACAGATTCTCCCACCTGATTTGTGGATCTCTGCAGTTCCTCCAGAGTGACCATGGGCCTATTGGCTGCTTGTCTGACCAGTGCTCTTCTTGCTTGATCTGTCAGTTTGGGTGAATGGCCATGACTTGGTAGGTTTGCAGTTGTAGAACTCATTTTCCATTTTTGGATGGTGGATTGAACAGTGCTTCTTGTGATGCTGAAAGCTTGGGATATGTCATTATAACCTAACCCTGCTTTAAACTTCTCCACAACTTTATCTCTGACCTGTCTGCTGAGTTCCTTGGTGTTTGTGATGCTGTTTTTTCACTAGTGTTCTCTAATAAACCACTGAGGTCTTCACAGAACAGCTGTATTTATACTGAGACTAAATTACACACAGCTGCACTCTTAACTTGTTCAGTGACGGCAATTGACTGCACTGGATTTTTAGGGGTTCCGATTAAAGGGGATGAATACTTTTGCACATCACACTTTTTTTAGATTTTTATTTTATAAAAAAATAAAAAACAATGGATCATTTTCATTTCACTTTACAGTGATCCATGATATGCTACTTTGTATTGATCTATCACTTTAAATCTATATGAAATACATTTTAGTTAGTTAGTGGTTTTAAGGTGACAAAATGTAAAAAAGGTTAAGGGGTATGAATATTTTGCAAGCCACTGTATTTAACTGAAATTGCTGATCCGAACAACCAATGATTATAAAGGAAACTACATGATTCCTTATGTGCTTCTTTATAGTCTGGATGACTTCAGTCATCATTGAATGAGATGCTGTGTCCAAATGTTTGACTGATACTGTGTCACTGGTAAAAATGTAATTTCAGCTGGATGTTATAGCCAGTCTTTGTGAAGTGATCAATTAGCATTAAAAGAATAAAGTGTTAAAGTAGATAATTGCATACATTAACATGTTACATTGACAGCACTAGTCAAATAGCATGCCACTGTCACCAATCAAAAATAAAACAGAATGTGCTGCTTACCAACATGTTAGCACCTCCTCTTTTTTTATCAGGTCACCAAAGCCTCCTGGTACATCACAGAACAGCGCTCTGGTGGACTGGCTACAGGTTGTGTTGGAAACGGAGGAACTTTTAACCCTTTTAACATGACAGCACAGGTGAGAAGAGCATGGCCAGCTCCTTTATTTTAATATTAATTTAGCATCAGGCATGAGGAAAGAAAGAGCTACAGTTGCCTCTGTTGCACTGGATAAATTAATCAGAGTCACCAACCTCAGAAACCACAAGTTAACAGCTCCCCATGATTTGATTAACACTTTTAACTTACTACATGATTCCCTATATGTTCCTTCATAGTCTGGATGACTTTGTTAATAATTGACCATTTAGAAAAATAATTAAAAAAAAACATTGAATCAGAAGGGGTGTCCAAACCTTTGACTGGTACTGTACTTCACTGAGGTGCAAAGACACGTCTCAGTTTGCACATACAGTGATGTAAAAAAAGTCTTTGCCCCTTCAGAATTTCTTATTTTTCAGATTATCAAAACAAATTCAAATATTAGTCAAAGACAGCACAAGTAAACACAAAATAATTTTTTAAAATAAAGATTTTTATTAATAAGGAAGAAAAAAACTAAACTTACTTGGTACTGTGTGAAAAGGTGTTCACCCCAGTTAAAAATAACTTAATTGTGGTTTATCACATCTGAACTATAATTTCTCTAGCCACACCCACACCCGATTATTGCCACACCTGTTCTCAATCAAAGAATCACTTAAAATGGACCTACCTGAGAAAGTGAAGTAGATCAAAATTACTCAAAAGCTAGACATCATGCCGAAATCCAAAGAAATTGAAGATCAAATAAGAAAGTAAGTAATTGAGAACTACCAGTGTGAAAAAGGTTATAAAGCCATTTTAAAAGTTTTGGGACTACAATGAACCATAGTCAGAGCCATTAGCCACAAATCCCAAAAACACTGAACAGTGGTGAACCCTTTTGGGAGTGGCCAGCTGACCAAAATTACCCCTAGAGCACAGCGACCACTCATCTAAGAGCTCACAAAAGACCCCACAACAACATCCAAGTAACTGCAGGCCTCATTTGCCTCAGTTCAGGTCAGTGTTCAGGACAGGTATGCCTGCATGGCAGAATGCCAAGACAAAAACCACTGCTGAGCAAAAAGATCTCGATGTTCCCCAAGACTTTGTGGAAAATACTCTGTGGACTGACTAGACAAAAGTTGAACTATGGTGTTCTTGGGTTCTGCAGCAGGACAATGATCCAAAATAACAATATGGTGGCGTGCAGTAGTGCAGCGGCTTCTCACGCTCCTATCGAACACCCTATTTTGAGCTGTTTTTACGTCGGTTGTGAACCCAACTTTACGCACCCCACGCATGTGAGTTACAGCAGAACCGAACTTTTGAGGATTAAGGCTTATCTATTTTGTATATTCTATTTTTATTGTACTCTTTATTTTATCTATATAGCTTTTCAGATTCGTAAAACTCAAGCTAGCCGAGTGGTCCCAAAAATTTTACACCCCATACTTAACAGAATAGTATCTAATCCAAAGGACATAGCAGATGCTTTTGCATCATTCTATAAAAACCTTTACGAGGAACCTAAAACAGTAAATGATGATTGTGCAGCCTTTCTTACTAATTTAAATTTACCCTCCTTATCAGAATATGAAGCAATACAAATGATATCAGACATTACAGAAACCGAAGTACGTGATGCAATAAAAAAATTAAAAAACAACAAATCTCCAGGAACAGATGGGTTCCCTGGAGAGTTTTACAAATGCTTCATAGACGAGTTAGCTCCAGTATTAACCGATGTATTTAACTATACCCTTACCAATTTTAACAACAGCTCTAGGGTGTAAACTGGATCGTGAGATCACAAGTTCGTTCCACCTCATGTACCACATGTGATGCGAATGACAATAAAATCTCCTTGAATCCTTGAATACAAAAAAACACCAGCAGGTCCACCTCTGAATGGCTGAGAAAAACAAAGAGAAGACCTTGGAGTGGCCTAGTCAAAGTCCTGACCTGAATCCTACTGAGAGGCTGTTGCAGTGTATTGGTTTACCCAGTATATCGGTTTAAATTTTTCCTCCGGTATGCATTTTTCCCGTACTGCCATATCACTAGAGGTGCTACGGAGCGCTGCGTAGAACAGCATCACCAAAGAAGCGTACTGGTTCAGCTCACTAGCTAACAAGCTAACACACTGGAGTGACTGTAGCTCAGATCTGTGGAGTCAAATGCTCGTCTCGCTCTACCTGGAAAAATATCACTTTTTCTGAAGAGCTCCGGCTGCTGCGCCTCACTGAAGTGGTGTTTTTGTCCAAGTAAAATTGAAAATTAACAGCAAACAATCAAAGCTTTCTCTTAAAAGAAAAAAATAGAATTATGCAATCGATCCACAACTCAGAAAAAAGTTCCTCTCTTCCCTCATCAGTCCTGGGTACAGAATCATTTATTCAGCACCTGTAATAACACTCCCTAAAAGACTGGATACGAGGAAAAAAATCAAGAACAGTAACTATACCCTTTTGAATATATTAACACTCTAGCTTGATGGAAAATGTTAATTACACACTAAATTTAATGTATTTTTTACTGTAGAACCAAGGGAACTGTGACTGATAAACAACTATTACATTCTATAATGCCTCTAATGGCATAAAAAATAACCTATTGTAATTTGATAATAAACTTATGCAATAAAACATTTGAAAAATATTTCTTTAAATACTTAAACACTTCGGGCCCTATTTTAACGATCTATAGCGCACTAGTTAAAGTTGGATTTAGGGGCGTGTCCTTTGTCTTTGGTATCGTGAGGGCGAGAAAAATACGCCTTGCGCAGCTCCAACGGCGCAAAAGGCGTGGTTTAATTCCCTTAATTATTCATGGGTGTGTTTTGGGTGTAACGTGAAATAAACCAATCAGTGTGTCTGTAGTCATTACCTTTAAGAGGCAGCTGCGTTCTGACTTCAGTTCATTCCTATTTTAAGAGCATAAACTGACTGCGCGTCACGCTGTTCAAATGAGGGAAGCAGCTGAAATAAGGGAAGAGTAAAGTTATTTTATTCTTTATTCTGTTTATTGTTTATGTAAAAACAGGGTTTGCAACACTGAACATTAATCAAGCAATCGATTATTTACACTGGAGGGGGACCCTCATTTACAGTTTAAAAGGGATTAAAATATATATACAGTATATATATAAATATATATATATATATATATATATATATATATATATATATATATATATATATATATATATATAAAGAAATAGAAAGTAACATTTACTTTAGACAAATAAAATATATACGTAAAAAAAGCAAAAATAGGACAAAATAAAAAGATCATAAAAATTTACATAAAAGGTAAAGAATTTATATCTTAATATAAATTCTAGCTGTGAAATTAAAGTAAAATGAGAAGAAAGATAAGAGATTATCAAATTTATATAAATAAACTAAGAACATGGGAATCATGGAAAAAAAGTATACATATATTTAATAATTTGATTAATAAAAGAATAAAAAAAATTAAAAAGAATAAAAAAATAAATAATATAAAATATAAACTCATTAAAAAAACTCATTTAAAACAATCACAGGCTTTCTGATTCAGAATAATAAAAGTTTCAGTTTCAGTTAGTATAAGATTCACATTTTGCCTGGTTTCTCTTGATTAATTATCAGTACATTTGTTGGCTTTAGTGAGTTTAATAACATGAATTTTACTACACTTGTCCGACCTTATTTATTGAAACGTTTTTTGTTTTTTTTTAAAGACAGAGGTTATCCAAGCTCCACTTTGCGTGCCTGCGAAATTTAAGAGCGCTGGATGAGATTTTAATTAAGGAATTACTATATTTAATATTTTCATAAATTTGCCCTGGTGATAAGAAACGAATGCTTTATATTTCTGTGTATTTCAAATGTTTCAAGTTTTATATAATTGACGGGCAGCATCAGACGCCGACTATGTGCTTTATTTTTCAGATATAAAAGTGAAATTCAGTTAAATAATAGCAGTTAAAATAAAACTCCAGCTTTTGAGTGAGAATAAGCATCTGTTGAAATTCTTAAACAGCAGAATACCTGTGTCTGCTATATTAAGTTACAGTTATTTAGTCTGTGTACTAAACATAAATATAAATCCTTATAACTGACAGAAATAAATATAACTAATAATAATTTATAGTTACTGAGCAGATTTTTAAGTATATTTTATTTTTATAGTTAATTGCTGAAGGCTGTGGTGAGGTTAATTTTTCTATGGTAAGAGGGTGATTCTCATGAAGCTGCAGGGAACATGTCCACAACAATTTTTTTTTATTCAATACTTAATTCATAAAAACTCTGATATTGTGTGTAAAGCAAATAGGGAGTACTGTATGGATCAATTGTTTTCATCATCATATAAAATTATTTTTATATAAATTAAATAAAAAATATATGGAAATTCTCATTACCGTTATGTGTCCGTATCCCTTCTTTCTAATTTTAAGTTTAACCATATAAAAATTACTAAGCATATAAAATAAATAAAATAGTTTAAAGTCATTTAAAATATCTATATTTATACATAACATAAATATTTTTTGTGTTGAACAAAAAAATGTCCTTGATTTTAAACAAAATAACTGTCCGAACAAATTTTTTCTCATTACCGTTTCATGATTTCACCCCCTATAAAAATTACACTGTGACTTTAAATTGATCATCTATCCCATGATGCATCACTTCAGAGACAAGCTTCAAAATGGAAATAAGGTCAGTTGGTCACTCTTCTCTTAATCTGTGTTAATATTGATAAAACTGTCCTCAGTTACACTGTCTATTATCATTAACGTTATAGTTTAATAATTTATTTGATCACTTATGGTAATTCATATATATATATATATATATATATATATATATATATATATATATAATAAATTAATAAATTACCATAAATGATCAAAAAAATTATATATATATATATATAAAATAAAGTACCATAAATGATCAATTATATATGTAGTGTTAATTTTATATATATATATATATATATATATATATATATATATATATATATATATAACAATGTCATTGATGTTTTTACTCTTTTGATTAGTCTAATGGTTATATACAAGAAGGCAACAGCCAAGGCTAGAGTTTCTTGAAATTTGCTTGTTTTTCTGGTTCCATGTTTTGTTACACAATTGCCTTAACTAAGTTTCATTACCGTTACATTTATTCTCATTACCGTTTTATTGTGTTTTCATAACCGTTATGGATCTAAAATTTTTTTTAAGTGTTTCACATCTTATCATAACTTTTCTTCATTTTATTATAGTATATCCCTCACCTGTTGTCCACATGAGTTTTTGATCAAACATATTCTAAAATCATTTCCATTAATTAAAAAATTAACATATATTTTAAAAATGTTGTATCGGTAATGAGAGTTGCTTAACTATAAATAAATAAATAAAAAATATCAAAGTAATTGTCAAGGACTGTGCTGTTAAGTTGATGGAATATGTTGTGGAAATATGAAATTAATCATCAAAAAATGTTTTGAACCGTTGATCTAGCTTCGTCATTTACTGTAACGGTAATGAGAATTATTCTGGATCATATAAGATTCAAGTAATAATAAAATTCTGTTTTATTAAAATTATATGAAAAAAATAATCAATATAGTAAAATACACATTCTATTTTAGCTTCTCAACTTGAAAAAATGCTGCAATGAGGTGAAAAACTTTGTTAATGTGAAGGTCTTTATGAGAATCACCCAAGAAAGTGAACTCTTAACTCTTAACAGTACACTGGCACAGGCACAGGGTGATCAGACCACCACGCCCATCAGCGTTAATATATTCTAAAGTCCAACGCTATTTCAAGGACGCGTGCAAAGCATAAAAATAGACTGTTGACGGGGTGTACGATAGCAACGCGGCACGCTACACACCTTGCGTGGGGTGTACGATAGGGCCCTGAGTATTTTGGGTCTATTTATAGTGGTTACGGAACTTTAAAATATTTCGTTTTGTAAAGGAAACAGTGTTAAAGTTGTTCGCGTATCTCTTTTTAAGATCTATTGTTTGCATTCTTTGCATAATTACTTTATATATTGTGAAATTTTGCAGAAAAAAGTAAACCTTATACTAATCAAAGGCTTTATTTAAAGCCTTAATGTTTTATATTATATTCTCTTAACAGTACAGTTAGCCACAAACCTATAGAAAAGACCAGTCATGCAAAAAACTATAAACAAATACTAATAATAAAAACACTGTGTATATATACCGCGAATCTTGAAAAATACTGTGATATAAATTTTTGGTCATATCGCCCAGCACTACTGTGGCATGACCTTGAAAAGGCGGTTCATGCTCAAAAAACTTCCAATGTGGTAGAATTACAACAGATGAGTGGGCCGAAATTCCTCCACAGCTCTGTGAAAGACTCCGCAAACTATGTCCTGACATTTGCATTTGCATTTTTACTTGTGTTGAGTATGTTTCTAGTCTAACCGTTACTAAAGCACTGGGTCTGTATGATTTAATTAATTGTATGGTTACTTAGTAGTGAAGTATACTGAAGTATTATCCTCCTTGCTGGTGGAGTTTGCTGTAGTCATAGCCAGGCCATTCTATCTGCCGTGGTAGCTGAGTACAGTGAACATAATAGCAGTGTATGTAGCACCTAGTGCTAATGCTAACAGTGCTCTGCACTGCTGTACAGTGCTTTCACCAAACTCCAGAACTTCCAGAACGCTTTCACCAAAATCCAACATGTGGATTTTCCAACGCGTGGAGCTAATGTGTTTACACAAACCTTCCCGGTGCGTACAGAGCAGAGCCCCGCCCCCACTACGGCTACTCGGACCATATCTCTGTGATGCTCATCCCAGCATACAGACAGCTCCTCAGACGTGCCAAATCAGAGAAGAAGCAAGTTACAACCTGGCCTCCAGGAGCCATCTCTGCTCTTCAGGACTGTTTTGAGCACACTGACTGGGACATGTTCAGAGAAGCTGCTACCTCTGATGACTCCATCAACCTGGAGGAGTACACAGACTCAGTGACTGGCTACATCAGCAAGTGCATTGAGGATGTTACTGTCTCCAAAACCATCACAACCCGCCCCAACCAGAAGCCGTGGATGACTGCAGAGGTGCGTGTGCTGCTGAGATCCCGAGACAAGGCCTTTAAAGGTCACCTTCCGTCGTTTTTTCTTTCATTTTAAAATGTCTAGTTGTGGTCTCTAGTATGAATGAATGACATGTGAGCCGTTTTTGTAAAAAAAAAGTGCTCAGGTGTCTCTGTATAGCTCTTTTTTAATGGACTGTTTTAGGGGTGTGTCCAAAATGACCGGATTCCAGCTTTGCTCATGAATATTCATACATGCAAACAGAATGCAAATATCTCTCCTCTGATTGGCTAGGAGCACTGCGACGCCCCTCCACCGCTCTGCCGCTCACTGCCTCCCACCTCCTAACTGATGAGCGGTGATGTTGCGTCGCTTCAGCTCCGCCTCTGGGAGTTTCTCGAGCCAAGGTGGGCTGGTCTGTGAGTTTCTGCCTACGTAGGCAGAAAGATAATTCAAAATTCACCCGTTTTTCGGAGGGGGGGAGGGGGGATTTCTTTGCTTAGCTCCTGCAGACAATGGGGGCTGCAAAACAGTTTAATGTGCAGGTGTACACATTCAACTCGGAGAGACCTACTGTATTCCACAAAAAACAAGAAAAATCGGATTTTCGCGGAAGGTGACCTTTAAGTCAGGGGACAGGGCTGGCCTCCGAACAGCTAGAGCCAAGCTCTACCGGGGAACCAGAGAGGCAAAGCTCACCTACGCAAAGAAAATCCACGCCCACTTCCAGGACACTGCTTATTTTTTCTTAATTAAATCTTACATTGTTTGCTTGTTTTTAGAATTTAAACTTGAGTTTCAATCCCTTTAATTTTATGTAAGCTCAGCTACATTGAAAATGAGGGTTACCCTCAGTGTATCTACCGAGTGAAAATAAAGGTTGGTTGATTGATTGATTGATACTCAGCGCACATGGCAGGGCATCCAGGCCATCACCAACTACAGGACACCTCCACTTGCTTGTAACAGTGATGCCTGTCTTCCAGATGCGCTGAACACCTTCTACACAAGCTTCGAAGCACAGAACTACACAACAGCAAGGAAGACTACACCTCCTCCAAACGACGAGGTACTGTGCCTGTCCTCAGTTGATGTGCGGAGAACTCTACTCAGAGTCAACCCACGGAAAGCCCCAGGACCAGACAGCATACCTGGCAGAGTGCTCAGAGGATATGGAGATCAGCTCACGGATGTTCTCACAGACATTTTTAACATTACTTTGAGCACTGTGGTCATGCCAACGTTCTTCAAGATGCTGTGCTACCATCGTCCCTGTGCCAATGAAGTCTCAAGTGTTCTGCCTCAATGACTGCCATATTATTGCACTTACTCCCATCATCATGAAGTGCTTTGAGAAGCTGGTCATGAGGCACATCAAAAAACAGCTCCCCTCCTCACTGGACCCTCTGCAGTTTGCGTATCGTCCAAACAGATCAACAGACGATACCATCTCTACTGCGCTCCACCTGGCTCTCACCCACCTGGACAACAAAGACTGCTATGTTCGAATGCTGTTCATCGACTTCAGTTCAGCATTCAACACCATCATCCCTCAGCATCTGATCAGAAAACTGAGCTTGCTGGGCCTGAACTCCTCCCTCTGTAACTGGGTTTTGGAATTCCTGACTGAGAGACCACAATCAGTCAGCATCGGAAACAACACCTCCAGCACCACCATACTGAGCACCGGTGCCCGACAGGGCTGTGTGCTTAGCCCTCTGCTGTTCACTCTACTGACTCGTGACTGTACTGCAAAGTACAGCTCAAACCACATCAAGTTCGCTGATGACACAACTGTAGTTGGCCTCATCAGCAAGAACGACGAGTCAGCATACAGAGAGGAGGTGCAGTGGCTGACAGACTGGTGCAGAAATCTCTAAACGTGGATAAAACCAAGGAGAAGGTTGTTGACTTCAGGAGAGCTCCAGGTGTCAACCACCCTCTGAACATCAACGGCTCTGCTGTAGAAATTGTGGAAAACACCAAGTTCCTCTGTGTTCACATTGCGAGAACCCAGCAGTGCCTCTACTTCCTGCGGAGACTAAGGAAAGCACATCTTCCATCTCCTATCCTCACCATGTTCTACAGAGGGACTGTAGAAAGCATCTTGATCATCTGCATCACCGAGATCTACACTACACACTGCATCCACAAAGCCACCAGCATTGTGGAAGACCCCACCCATCCCTCACACAGACTCTTCACTCTGATGCCGTCCGGCAGAACATACAGGAGCATCCGAGCCTCCACTACCAGACTCTGCAACAGCTTCATCCACCAGGCAGTCAGACTCCTCAACACACAGAGACAGAGCTGAACCCACCCCCAACCACTCTTCACACACAAAAAACTATACTTTACAAAGTACAAAGACTGTACTTCAAACACACACACACAGCACACTGAGACTTAAAGTTTTTTATCCCAATCAACCATATTTACTGCTACTTCCAAAATACCCATAAACTGCTCATTATCTCAAATAATATCTCCCTTTTCTGCCCTATTCTTGCACACAGAGCTCTAGCTGTTCTCAGCTGACTCCTCTGGCTTGTGAGGTTGGGGATTTGACCAGTAAACATGGCTCCATCAGCCTGACCCAGAGACAGCTGTACACAGATTCCCAGATGCAGCTGGCTGGAGATTTCACAGGTACCATACAGTAAATACTGCAATAATACATTAGCAAACATTGTGGTGATTAAAACCACCTGCAGAAGGCCTCAGAACAAATAAGGTGGTTAATGCAATATCAATGCCTTCAATTCAGTGTCTAAATAACATTAAAACATATATGTATATACTGTGAAAAAGTATATTTCTTTTCTTTTTGTTTTTGTATTATACTGTGAGGAAGTGACTGAACCACGGGTCTGTCCCACACCAGCTCGTAGGACTGATTAGGCAGTCAGAAGGGAGCGGCTTAAAACACTCAGCCTTTACTCTGGGAGAGACGCACGGAGTGACTGAGGCAACAAGGGCCCAGGTCACTGTGGCCAAGCCTTTTTTCAGATTAACAAACACATTTTAATTGTAGATTAAAAAAATTACCCCAAAATTCGTGGTTCCATCGATTACATCTTCAGGCATTGAAGCAGCAAAGCAGCCCCAAGATCGTCACACTACCACCATGTTTGACTTTCATGTTATTGTTTTTATGAAATGCTGTGTAATTTGTATGCCAGATGGAATGGGACACACACCTTCGAAAAGTTAAATTTTTGTCTTGTCAGTCCACAGAATATATTCTTAAAGTCCTGGGGATCATCAAGATGTTTGTTGCCAAATTTGAGACAGGGTGTTGTTATTTTTGTTTAGCAGTGGGTTTTTCCTTGGTCCATTTTCAGCCATGCTCTTTCTTTTGTTTTGTTTTTTATGAATCTGTGACCTCCCGCTCATAGTGGCAGCGCTGTAGACTGCTGGACCACTCTGTGCCCCACCCAGGCTCTTTATTATTATTGAATCATGAACACTGACCTTAACTGAGTCAAGTGAAACCTGCTTTACAGTTCTTCAGATGTTCTGGGTTTTTTGTGGCCTCCAGGATGAGTTGTTCATGCCCTTTTGGAGTAATTTTGGTAGGCCGGTCACTTCTGGGAAGGTCCACTAGTGTTACATGTTTTCTCCATTTGCGATCACTGTGGTCCCCTGGAGTCCCAGATCTTTAGAAATGACTTTGCAACATTTCCAGACTGATTGATGTCAAGGAATGTGTTTTCTTATCTGTTACTGAATTTCTTCAGATTGGGGCATAATTTATACCTGTCAAGTCTCCCGTTTTGGCCGGGAAACTACCGTATTTTACCCCTCTTTCCCGCCGTCCTCCCGTATTAGTATTTTCCCGTGAAAAAAAAAAAAAACGTATTAATGAGAGAGAATTATATGTCTTAATGCCAATCATGGAGTGCAGTGATCAATCAAAGTTGGAAATTGAAGGACCATTAAGGATTATATTAGTATTAGTAGTAAATGACAAAATAATCAGGATGTATTATCAGATATTAAGGAAACATGCTGAGTAAAAACACTGGCAGCTCTTGTCAGCACGGCTTCAGCTAGTACATTTCTATTTGGACTGTGCAGTGCGTCACGGGTATCTGTGTTTGTTTTGGCCTCTGACTTGGCCAGCTGTTCATTCTCCAACACTAACTCCACCCCTGAGGTTGCCAATAAACAACAGCAAGCGATGCTGCAGCATGGAAGCTAGCAAGCAGGACTGGTTCAGCCTAAGAAGCCTCGGCATGTCTCGAAAAAGCTTAAAACAACCATAGTGGTAATATGGCCCAATCACAGCCAAGAGGAGGTCTTAGAACAAACAATGTATTGAAATGGACCATCTGCAGACTGCAAACTTTGGGGGATGTACAGTTTTATGTTATCAGTAGTAACATCAAACTAAACAGTTCTACACTTATTTTTTAAAATACACAAGGCTTAAATTTAACTTTTTCATCAGTTGTCCACAGATCCCTGATCCTGATGGCAGGAAATGACACCATTGCTTGTTCAGATATCATCCCAGAATGCCCCTCTGCTCAACAAATCTTCCCCAACGTGACCTCATTCAGCAGGTATGTGTAGCTTGTGTATCCTTACTTTTATACAAAAATACTTTTATCTGAAGGCGTGATGTCCTGAGAGGATATTCTGACCCTGTAGGATTTTATGGGCTGTAGAATGAAGTGGCATTAAGAAGAGAATGCTAAGTAGCATTGTGGTTTAGACCAGCTGTGTTTTACAGTACCAAGAATGTTAAGAATGGACTTATGTTCTTGGGAACAATAGACCCAAGAAAAAAAGATGCTGTATACTTGCCTTTTCATTAGCTGTATTAAATGATGATACTGTAGACAATAAAGATACAGTCTACCTTTCAGGTAAGTCACTACTAGCTAACCAGCCTAACTAAGGCTATGACAAAATGTCTAATTGTGAGTTTGAATAGAAGAGCAAGAAAACATCTGGGAACTTTAAGCTTTCTTGGTAAACACATTCTAAAATATTAAATTGCAACTTGGGTAGTGGAACATGATGCCAGGAATGAACATGAGGATGCAAAAACACTTTTAAATATGAAACATCAAGCAGGTCTGAGGCCCTGCTGGGGAAGCGGCATGGCTCAGGAGGCAGGGCAATTGGCCCACAGACACTCCCCAATAGTAAGGTGTGAGATATCAGGATTTCATTATTTTTCAGCACTTGAGAATTGGGGAATCAGATTTGGGGAAATAAAAATGAGACACTGCACCTGGTGCACCTGTTACTTGGAAAAACATTTGGTAACACCTCCTATGAATCCTGTATTCATATCGAATTATAAAGCACAGAGGATACTTTATAACTGACCATCCTAAGCTTATATCTTAACTTATCTACTAACAATGACCTACATAACATTTTATAAAGTACTAGGACTGTCAGATTAGCAGATTAATTTCTTTTAATTAATCACAGAAAAAAAATAACATTTGAACACTGATTAATCATCTTTTCTGGTGCCTTTTGTCCCGACGCTACACTGTAGATGTGTTGGAAACGAACATAACACCTCTTAACTGAAAACCAGAGTAACATACAGACATCATACACATATAATATCAAACAGCACAACTTACTCTATATAGTTATTGACCTCAGAACACTACAACAGCCAAAATCAGCAGTAGGCTTGGAGCATATTTGCCCTGATGCTAACTGTTTTTTGAGATGGATTAATCACTGAGTTTGTGCACCCCTGATCATTTTCATTCATTTTCCTTTATAAATCATTGATTGTTTGGATCAGCAATTTCTGTCCGCAGCACCTTATTCAGAAATGAAGCAGGCTTGTTTAAATGTGCTTTAGCTTTAGTATACCTCAAGTGACTCTTCAAGTGATCATGCACTCTTCAGTATTTCACAGTACATATTGGAGTTCATGTGTCCTTTAATTAAATGTAACTCCCCGACACCTGCTGCACTCATGCAGCCGCAGACCATGGCACTCCCACCACCATGCTTCACTGTAGGCATGACACACTTATCTTTGTACTCCTCACATGCTTGCCGATTGCTTGAGACCATCTGAACCAAACAAATTCATCTTGGTCTCATCAGACCATAGGACATGGTTCCAGTATCAGTTTCATGGTGTTGGCAATCTTAGCACATAAATTCGTCTTTTAAGATCCTCAGAGAGTTCTTTGCCATGAGGTGCCATGTTGGAACTTTCAGTGACCAGTATGAGAGAGTGTGAGAGCTGTACTAAAAAAAATGAACACACCTGCTCCCTGTGCACAACTGAGACCTAGGAACATATCCAGTCACATGACATTTTGGAGGAAAAATGACAAGCAGTGCTCAATTTGGACATTTAGGGGTGTAGTCTCTTAAGGGGTGTACTCACTGTTGTTGCCGGTGGAGTGATGAGTGCAGGATGAGTGTTGAAAAAAACAAGTGGTATGCTACCATCTTTAATTTCACAGAGAAGATGTAGTACATTTGTGTACACCTCAAACATGTGTTTACCCTGACCACAATAATGCAGTCAATCTTTAAACGATACAGTATCTTGGCTCTTCAAGGAAGTTCAGGGCATTGGTGGCTCAGCAGTTAGAGCAGTTGGAGGTGATTGATGAGGTTGTAAGTTCAAGGCCTGTTTGACAAGTTGCTAGATATAAACTTCTTGTAGAGAGTTTGTATAGAGCCTTTTTAAAAACAAGTTAACCTGTTGTTACAATATAGAATAACTAATTGTCAATACCACATACTCAGCAAAAACAGTTCTATATATATTGTGGCGTGAAGGTCCCGCAAGGAGGAGGTTCGCTGTCTCCCAGAGACAGATCCGGAGCTCCAGCTCCTGCAGCACTGGACAGCGCCCGAAAGCACATGGCCAGGATCAACAAAGCTCCCGCTCCTTCAGCACCAAGGACAGCGCACTGATCACCTGCGTGCTGGAGGAGCAGACGAGGCGCGGCTGGCAGCCACTAATCAGGACGCTGCCAGAGAGTGGAGCTGCCCTTTAAAAGCCTCAGTATTACTGAGGCTGAGTTGAGTATGGTTTGGCTTGTCCCCAGCTCCACACTAACACTTTTTCCTGTCTCTCCTTGACTTAGAAGGCTGAATCTGGACCTGTTGCACAAAGGGATATTGGCCCCTCTAGCCTGGTGGTTCCTACAGCCTCGGTCATCTGAACCAGGGACTTTACTTTTTCACAGTTTTTCTTTTTTCCTTTTATTAATAAACGCCCTACGGGGAGCTTTTTGTTGAACCTGCCTCTGACTCCTGCTTCAACTGGGTCCTCCTAGCTAGGTTGCTCACACTGGTGGAGAATGCGGGCAACTGGACCCTTTTGAAGGAGAGGCAGGTGTAAATATATATAAATTATAAAAAAAAAAAAAAAAAAAAAAAAAATTTTTTTTTTTTTTTTTTGGCGAATATTTTTGGAGTCTGGGCCTTAACCTCCCGGTTCTCTGTCGGAAGCTCCTCTATAGCCTCCCGAACAGAGCCCCAACGAGGAAGACGTCTTTCTCCCTCTCTATCTTTTTTCTCTCTCTCACTCTCTCAGAGATGGACCAGGTACTCCAGCATCTCTTGGAGACCAGCCTCCAACAGCAGGAGGTCACCCGGGAGTTGGCGCGAGGGCTCCGGGAGCTGACGGAGGATCTGCTCTCCTCCCGTCGTGCAGGACAGCTGGCTTCGCTCCCTGATCCCCGTCGCAGTTCTCACCAACTCCTGACCAAGCTGGCTCCGGGAGACGATGTGGAGGCCTACCTGTACACATTTGAGGGGATTGCAGAGAGAGAGTTATGGAACAAGGAGGAGTGGACCAACATCCTGGCCCCCTTTCTTACCGGCGAGGCCCAGTTGGCCTACTTCTCCCTGCCCCCTATCCAAGCTCAAGATTACGAGCTTTTAAAGGAGGAGATTCTGGCCCGTGTAGGTCTAGGGCCGGCAGCATCAGCCATATCATTTTATAAATGGACTTTTAAGCCCAATGCTCCCCCCAGGCCCCAAATGACCCAGCTCCTCCGCCTAGCCAAAAGATGGCTGCAGCCAGACCAGACTAGCTCTGAGGGTGTAGTGGAGAGAGTGGTAGCTCACCACTTCCTCCATACACTGCCTTCAGAGCTACAAACAGCAGTAGGCCTGCAAGGAGCCCCGACCATGAGAGGGATGGTTGAGGCCACCGAGTCGGCGCAGACCATCTTGTCCATGGCAAGACCCGTAGAGAAAAGAAGCCCTGGTCCTTTCCCTACCCAGAAGGATAGGCCCCTTTTTTCTGGTGTCCCTCTAAACCCCACTAGAGGTCCTAGACCTGGTTTTAGGCCCAAAGAGCCCCCGCTGGGGCCGATTGACGAGCCCATGAACACAGCCCCAGAAAGTCCACATCGCCCAACCCCAGCCGCAAAAGCCTGGTTAGCAGGCTGTGGACTCCACACTGGTCTGGCCCGACCCATCCCTCGCTGCACTCTCCAGCTCAATGGCCGCCGAGTACAAGCCGTCCTGGATTCCGGGAGTACAGTCACCTTGGCCCGTCCCGAGGCCATTCCCTGGGTACGTGCAGACTACACCACCATAAAGGTCAGCTGTGTCCATGGGGATCAAAAGACCGTACGGACCGCAAAGGTGTCCCTAGGCCGCCCCCAGCAGCAGTGGCCCATCACCATTGGCCTCGTCCCCGATCTTCCCGTCTCCCTCCTCATCGGCAGGGATTACCCGCAGTTTGAGGAAGAGCTGAACAGAGCCTCACAGTTTCGGCCCGGTCACAGAAGTGGGAGAAGAAGGGGGCCATCCCTCCGACCTGCCCTGGCTGCGAGCGGCCGGAGCCCCTCCGAGGAAAGCGCCTCCGAAGGTGAGAGAGACCCACTATCTAATCCTCTGTTCTCTCTCCATCAGCAGGTCCTCCGAGAGGGGTGCTTTAGCCGCGAGCAGAAGGAGGACCCCAGGCTCAAAAACATCTGGGAGGCCATCGCCGAGATTGATGGGAGGGCCGTGGGACCCACGGCACCAGCTCCACCATATTTTATGGTCAGGGATCAGCGTGCCTACAGGGTGGTGAAAATCAATGGGGAGACCGTGGAGCAACTCCTGGTGCCGACCCGACACGTGGACAAGGTGATGCACCTAGCACATCACCATCCGCTGGGGGGTCACCTAGCAATGGAGAACACCTTGGCCCGGATTCAGCAACGGTTTTACTGGCCAGGCATCCGGGCTGAGGTCAAAAACCACTGCCGGCGCTGTTCCACGTGTCAGCTTACCAGCCCCTACAAGCCGGCCCCGGCTCCTCTAGTACCCCTCCCCATCATCGACACCCCGTTTGAGAGGCTCGGGATGGACATCGTGGGCCCCCTGCCGAAGTCAGGGCGGGGACATGAGTACATCCTTGTCCTGGTCGACTATGCCACTCGCTTCCCAGATGCGGTGCCGCTCCGGAAGGCAACCTCGAAGGCAATCGCTAAAGAGCTGGTGCTGCTGATGAGCAGAGTGGGGATCCCAAAAGAGATCCTCACGGACCAAGGTACGCCCTTTGTATCCAAGCTTATGAGTGACCTTTGTCGTCTCCTTCAGGTGCGGCACCTCACCACCTCGATCTGGCATCCCCAAACAGACGGACTGGTTGAGCGATTTAACCAGACGCTCAAAAAGATGCTGAAACGGGTGGTCGAGAAAGAACCCCGGGATTGGGACCAGCTCATCCCCCACACACTCTTCGCTGTCAGAGAGGTGCCCCAAGCATCGACCGGCTTTAGCCCCTTCGAGCTTCTCTACGGCCGGAAACCCCGAGGACTGCTCGACGTCATGAAGGAAGCATGGGAGAGTCAGCCTTCACCTTTCAGGTCGGTGATTGAGCACATACAGTCCATGCAGGAGAAGATCAACTCTGTGCTTCCTCTGGTGCGTGAACATATGCAGCAGGCGCAGCAGGCCCAACAACGCACCTACAACCGCCCTGCTGTCTTGAGAGAATTCCAGCCAGGAGAGAGAGTCATGGTCTTAATACCTACCACCACCTGCAAGTTCCTGGCTCGCTGGCAGGGTCCATTCACTATCCGGGAGAAGATCAGCCCAGTGAATTACAGCGTGGACCAACCAGACAAGCGGAAAAAGACACAGGTATACCATATCAACTTGTTAAAGAAATGGATTGAACCACCACCGCCTGTGTCTTTGTTCACCCAGGTTCCTGAGTGTCGAGCCAGCATGGAGGTGCCGTTGGGCGAAGACCTGTCTCCTTCCCAGCAACAGGAACTGCGGGAGTGCATCGACAGGCATCACCGCCTCTTCTCGGAACTACCTGGCCGATCCCAAGTGCTGCATCACCGGATCTCTACCCCTCCAGGAGTCGTTGTGAGACAGCGACCCTACCGTCTTCCCGAGGCCCGCAGGAAAGCTGTGGAGGAGGAGGTAGAGAAAATGCATAAGCTGGGGGTGATAGAAGCGTCATCGAGCCCATGGTCCAGTCCAATAGTCCTGGTGCCCAAACCGGACGGCTCGTGGCGCTTCTGTAACGACTTCCGCAGGCTGAATGAGGTATCCCGGTTCGACGCATATCCCATGCCCCGAGTGGACGAACTCATCGACCGTCTGGGAAAGAGCCGGTATATCTCCACCCTCGACCTAACAAAGGGATACTGGCAGGTACCACTGGCTCCAGAGGACCGAGAGAAGACGGCGTTCGTCACTCCCTCAGGTCTATGGCACTACTCGGTCCTGCCGTTCGGGCTGCATGGTGCACCGGCCACCTTCCAGAGGTTGATGGACATCATCCTCCGGCCCCATCACAGCTTCGCCGCAGCCTATATGGATGACGTCGTCGTCCACTCAGAGACGTGGGCCGAGCACCTACTCCACCTGGACCGGGTACTGACAGCCATCCAGCAAGCCGGTCTCACTGCCAACCCCCGAAAATGCCGTCTTGGACAGTCCGAGGCGCAGTACTTGGGGTACAAGATCGGCAGAGGTCTCCTAAAGCCACAGGAAAAAAAAGTTGAGGCGGTGAAGAACTGGCCCACTCCCCGCACGAAAACAGACGTCCGCGCCTTCCTGGGACTCGCAGGATACTACAGGCGGTTCGTCCCTCACTTCGCCTCCATAGCCGCTCCACTCACGGACTTGATCAAAAAGGCCGCCCCGGAGAAAGTGAACTGGACCCCCGAAGCACAAACTGCATTCACCGACCTGAAGGGTAGGCTTTCTTCCCAACCTGTGTTGAGGAACCCTGACTTTAACCAGCCTTTTGTCCTCCACACAGATGCCTCTGAGACAGGGCTGGGAGCAGTCCTCGTGCAGGAGTTCGACGGAGAAGAGCATCCCATCCTCTACCTGAGTCGGAAGCTCATCCCCGCTGAAACACGCTACGCCGCCCTGGAGCGAGAAGCCCTGGCCATTAAATGGGCGGTGGAAGAACTACGCTACTTCCTAATTGGTAGGCAGTTCACCCTGGTGACTGACCATGCGCCATTGAGGTGGGTCTCCAAATATAAAGACACCAATGCTCGTGTGACCAGGTGGTTCCTAGCCCTCCAGGAATTCTCGTTCCAGGTCCGGCACCGACCGGGCAAGGACAACGAGGATGCGGATGCTCTCTCCCGAAGATGCCCGGAAGATCTGTCCCTGTGGTGTCAGCTAAGGGGGGGGTACTGTGGCGTGAAGGTCCCGCAAGGAGGAGGTTCGCTGTCTCCCAGAGACAGATCCGGAGCTCCAGCTCCTGCAGCACTGGACAGCGCCCGAAAGCACATGGCCAGGATCAACAAAGCTCCCGCTCCTTCAGCACCAAGGACAGCGCACTGATCACCTGCGTGCTGGAGGAGCAGACGAGGCGCGGCTGGCAGCCACTAATCAGGACGCTGCCAGAGAGTGGAGCTGCCCTTTAAAAGCCTCAGTATTACTGAGGCTGAGTTGAGTATGGTTTGGCTTGTCCCCAGCTCCACACTAACACTTTTTCCTGTCTCTCCTTGACTTAGAAGGCTGAATCTGGACCTGTTGCACAAAGGGATATTGGCCCCTCTAGCCTGGTGGTTCCTACAGCCTCGGTCATCTGAACCAGGGACTTTACTTTTTCACAGTTTTTCTTTTTTCCTTTTATTAATAAACGCCCTACGGGGAGCTTTTTGTTGAACCTGCCTCTGACTCCTGCTTCAACTGGGTCCTCCTAGCTAGGTTGCTCACAATATATACAAGAATTTGTTTATTAAAAAACGTATATAATTTAATTGCATTTTTCCTCAAGCAAAGGCCGATTACCCCACCGAATCAATAGGACTACCCCTATCACGAGAAAGCCCCCACCATTAGGAGGTGTAGACTAGTACATGCCTCCTCTGTAAAAAACTTTGTTACCTTACTTAAGTAGAAATTTTGGGGATCTATACTTTAATGGAGTAATTATTATACTTTTATTATAATAAAATACTTTTTGACGCAGTTCTTAGTACTTTCTACTCCTTACATTTTAAAAATAGTCTTGTTACTCATGTTTCATTTCAGCTTGACTTGATTCGGGCTGGTCAACATAAATAAAAAAGCAGATAAATCGCACCATCCAGAAAGCTTGTGGTTGGATAACAAGTATAAACATATACCATTCAGAACCTCTATTGATTTGTATTTGATCCATCCCACTTGCATGTCAAACTCCAGCAAGAACACAACAGATGCATGTTGCCTTATGGAAGAGACTGAGAATCAGTGAAAAACCCCAGTTATGCGTCTCCAGCTGCAGCGAGAGGCTTTGAAATGGTTGGATGCAAAAATAACTCTTTTTGAACGCGCTGCAAACTCTGCCCCCCAAGCACCACAAGCTAAATTCACCATCTAATCTGAAAAACAATATTGAGGTTTTCTACAGTCAATTGTTGACTAGATATTGTAGTAACATAGTGATGCACTAATGGTGAATTTGCAATGTTTGCCATGGCTTGGTACAAGACTTGCTTGCTAGGTGTAGGCTATGATTCAGTGTTGTAAGTTTGTTTGGAGAGCACGTGTGAGCTTTTAATTTTATGAGTTTAGGTGTAGAGGTGGGCAATCTAGGTAAAATTTCATCTTGAGGGTTTTGCTCCAATTGCCTGGCTGGCTCTGGAGCTAACTGGGCCTAATCCTGAAAGAACCATGCTAAGAGAGGGTTTGGCATCAAAGCAAAAGCTTCTTAGACTCCTGCAATCTTTTGTTCAACCTTAGCCAAAGCAAGCAACATTTTAAACCCCTTTCATGTTGGTTTAAATGTTTTTAAGTTGTCCTTGTTCTATATATATATATATATATATATATATATATATATATATATATATATATATATATGCTTTTACTCAGGAAACCATTAAGAACCATTAAGTTGAAACTGTATATAGACTACAACTGGGGCTACACAATAGGTGCGTTTCATTCTGAAGGCAGCTATCTAGGTAGTCATTGCCTTCAAAGGTAGATCTCTCATTTGGCAGCATTTTAACTGATAAGGAACCTTATGTGGCAGTGCATTTGGGACACCCTTTGGAGTCAGCATATGTCATCACGTCTAGTGCGCCGTGCTTGTGAGCTCTGTTTAAACAAGATATATATATATATATATACTGTAATAATTGTCTGTAATATTTAGGCAGATGACCACCTTGTTTGTATATATATATATATATACAGTGCCCTCCATAATTATTGGCACCCCTGGTTAAGATGTGTTCTTTAGCTTCTCATAAATTGAGTTTTGTTCAAAATAATATAGGACCACGATGGAAAAAAAAGTAAAGTCCAACCTTTAACTCAAGTAAATTTTAAGGGGGAAATAAAATCCCTGACTAAGAAATAATTATTCTTCATAAAATCACCTGTTCCACAATTATTGGCACCCCTAACAATTCTTAGGAAATAAATTTAATAAAAGTATTTCTGTCACTTCTACAGTAGTTTTCGAAGTTGATCAGAGTATGTAGGAACATTTAATTAGTAATTCACAACTTCCTGTTTCCCTGGGGTATAAATATGACGTGACACAGAGGCCATTTATCTTCAACATGGGAAAGACAAAGGAACATACCATTCAAGTGAGGCAGATGTGTGTTGACCTTCACAAGTCAGGCAATGGCTACAAGAATATCGCTACTCGCCTACACCTGTCCATATCTACTGTCAGAGGAATTATTAAGAAGTTTAAAACAACTGGAACAGTGGTAAACAAGCCTGGACGAGGACGCAAGTTTATTTTGCCACCACGCACAGTGAGGAGGATGATAAGAGAAATAAAAAGTTCTCCAAAGCTCACTGTTACAGAATTGCAACAAATGGTAGCTTCTTGGGGTCACAAAGTCTCCAAAACAACCATCAGGCGCTATCTACATGCCAACAAGCTGTTTGGGAGGCATGCACGGAAGAAACCATTTCTCACTCACAATCATAAACGCAAACGTTTGGAGTTTGCTAAGCGGTACTGGGACTTCAACTGGGACCGTGTGCTTTGGTCAGATGAAACAAAGATAGAGCTTTTTGGCAACAAATGCTCTAAGTGGGTCTGGCGTAACACAAGAGCTGAGTATGCAGAAAAGCACCTCATGCCCACTGTGAAATACGGCGGGGGATCAGTGATGCTGTGGGCCTGTTTCTCTTCTAAAGGCCCTGGGAACCTTGTTAGGGTGCATGGCATCATGAATGCTCTAAAATACCAGGACATTTTAAAACAAAATCTGGTGGCTTCTGCCCGAAAGCTGAAGATGGGTCGTCACTGGGTCTTTCAGCAAGATAATGACCCTAAACATGTGGCCAAATCTACACAGAAATGGTTCACCGCACACAGAATCAAGCTCCTCCCATGGCCATCTCAGTCCCCAGACCTCAACCCCATTGAAAACCTGTGGGGTGAGCTGAAGAGGAGAGTGCAGAGGAGAGGACCCAGGTCGTTGGATGATTTAGAGAGAATGTGCAAAGAGGAATGGTCAAAGATCCCTCTTTCTGTATTCTCCCATCTTGTGAAACATTACAGGAGAAGATTAGGTGCTGTTTTGTTGGCAAAAGGGGGTTGTACAAAGTATTAACATCAGGGGTGCTAATAATTGTGGCACACATGATTTGATGTTAAATAATTATTTCTTAATGTGGGATTTTTTTCCTACTGAATAAATTCACTTGAGTTAAAGGTTGGACTTTACTTTTTTTTCCCATCGTGGTCCTATATTATTTTGAACAAAACTCAATTTATGAGAAGCTAAAGAACACACCTTAACCAGGGGTGCCAATAATTATGGAGGGCACTGTATATATATATATATATATATATGTATATATGTGTATATATATATGTATACATATATAGGTATATATGTATACATATATATGTATATACATATATATGTATACATATATATGTATATACATATATATGTATATACATATATATGTATATACACATATATTGTTCGCATAAATACACAAAACTTCAAGTACAGTACTGATAAAACCACCCTTTAGGACTGTGTCTATCATGAATTTAGCATAATTTTGTTAAATGGAGAAGATTTAAATAAAAATTCTTTAAAATGCTCCAGCTGTATACTCTACATTTCATAGCCAACCACAACTTTCAATCACTGACAACTGTAACATGAGTTGGCAATTGTTCAGGCCATATCTTTAGTGGAAAAATGCAATGAACATATGAATAGTGAATAACTGAATAATCAGTGTCAAATCTGCGTTACATTACATGTTATGCATAAATTAAGTGTAATGATGTGCTTCTTGAAAAAGGTCAGTTTTGTGTGTTTTTTTATGCGCGCTGAGCGTTGAATGATAGAATACCTAAAACAGTGTAAAATGAACTAGTTTAATAAACACAGGCATCAGTAAAAATACAGAAAGTGGAAATAAAGAAGAAAATAAACTCACTCCTCTGCAGTGCTGACCCTGTCGGACAGGTTTTTACGTCTGAGCGCTGGTAAAATTGCATTTACTGAGATATAGTGTATAGAATATTAGTGCAATATCATTGATTTGAATTGAATTGAATCGAATGCATGAATCTTTTTTTGCTACAGTTAAACCAGCAAGCCATATTTTCTTTGTTTTTCTGTTAGATTAAGGTGGGAGTGGTCATTGAGCAATAGTACTACTGGATCCATAGCCCTGACTGCAACCCATTTAGCTTAGACTGTATTTTTGCTGTGGTTTCAGGTATGATTTCCGGAGGAGGGTGGCAGATGTTTTGGATATCACTGTGTCCAGAGTGTCAGTCTTACCTGGAGCCCTGTCACCCATGCCAGGTGGGAAATGCCAGCAGGTCACCTTCCTCGTGTCAGGTAAAGCATTCCGCATTTTCACTTCAGTTTGTGCTTCGTTAGTGAAAACACAACTCAACACCTCATTCCCAACTCTTATCTATCACTTGCATAACTTTAGTAATGATACAGTTTATCATTACACTGACATGCCAGCGGTTTGAAAACTGATCATAAGGTTTTACCTCAGAGGACTTTTTTCAGAAAGGCACACATGTATAAGTTGTTAGGTGTTATCTTGTGAGTGAGGTTGAACACTGTTCAGCGTGTTCATGGCAAGGCGATGTGATTTATGAGAGTTATGCTATGCTTCCCCTGAAGGTAAGAAGGTTACCATTTCAGCTCATGCAGCACCGCAGCATGCCATACCCCGTGATACCCTGTGATTTCTAAGCTATGCAAAGTGCTAACTACACCAGAGATGTTATTAATAATGAGACTGGCCGTTGGAGGGTCAGCATGTTAGTAGGGAAGCCCCTTCTTGATGTGGAGATCTGTGCAAGCGCAGTCGGACAACCAAGCTAAAAAATCATGTTTTTTTGTTTAATATTGAGTTAAACGCTGAAAAAACCAAGAGGGTTTGGTCTCTCCTCATACAAAAAGACAGGAGGCTGGTCTTGCATGACCTTAGGTAACTGCCTACTGGCATTGCAAATATGGCAGCCGATTGAACTAACCTGCCTATAAGAACTTTCTTGAATGGCTTTAGCATTACTGGGCCAACAAACCTTCTTAACATGGCAATTAACAGGTGATTTATTCATATAATGCTCTTACATCTGATGTCAGAAAGCAGCTTAGAACTGAGAGTGACAGCTGGAACCAAGACAGGATGAGGGGAACCATCCTTTTCTGATCATGCCACTTATACATTAGTGATATAAAGATATTGTACATTCACACACTGTAAGTCTTATTTACTCAGTTGAATTGCAACAACAGCAATTTAAGCAATTGCAAAATTGATATTGACAGTTCATGTGAACATCCATCAGTATCAGGCCAGACGAGTGGGTAATCAATAATTTGGAGAAAGATGAAAGTAGCTTTGACTGGATTTATGGAGATCAAACAATATGCAACATTATCAGAGTGTGGCTAATGACTCCAGCAGATCTGAATAAAACAGCCTAGCAGGGCTGTGCAGAGACTTGTGGAAGGGCAGGTGCTCAAAGTCAAAAGGGGAGCACAAATTTAAAACGCCATACAGAAACATACCTTACAATATAACCGGTTGATTTGTAGCAACCCATATTCATAGAGAATGTAACATGGAATCACAACATACCATTTCATTGTCCATAACTCATATCTCTGTTAGAGGCAAAAGTAGTCTATATCTATAGTCAGTGGCATGCAGTTAATATAGCGGGTACCCCTTCTGCGCAGTTTTACGACTAATCTTTATCAGAACGCTGAAAAGGGGTTAGACAGCCATAGCCCCGCTCCGGTTAGATTGACATTACTCATTACTACACCCTTAAAAAAATCAGAAGAAGGGTCACGCAGACACACGAGGGCAGAAGCCATTTTAAAAAGCTTTGATTGGTTGAACTGCTGTCAGTCAGATAAGAGTCCTGTAGCAAATGAAAAACGCAGAGTAATGCTTTAAATTAGATATTAAATTAATCAGTCAGACCGAGACTTGACAGGTATGACTTTCACACTTAAACTTAAAAAAAAAAAATGACAAAAGGGCAAAATTTGAGCAGTAAGGGCCAAATAGGCAGGTACTCCAAACCCCCCCCCCCCCCCCCCGCCCCGTGTGTATAAACCAGCATTTATTGCATTTGGCATCTCAGAATGGAAGGATTTTGTTTTATTTCCTAGAAGAAAAAAAGGAATCATTACTGATCACATTACTGACAAATGCTATTGTAGTTACGCAGTTTTGTATTTTATTACAGGAACATTCTTTCTTATGCCCTGAATATAGCCCTTACCAAAAGTAGTATACGTACGTATGTAAAGTAGGTTAGAAGTTCAAGTATATTTCTCAAGTTTACCTTCTGTAGTAAGTATACTAATATCAATACACTAGTAGCATATTTGGGTGTCTATTCTCATTCCAGCACACTAACTAGCAAAACAACAAGTACGAGTACATGTATTTCTGCTTTCGCCGATACAGATACTAATACCTACTTGAATTAAAGATCACTAATAAAAATGTAGTTATTAGTGTAAAAGTAGTGCAGAGCAACAGTTCATTTTCTAATTTTGCGTTTTGTTTTGTGTCACATTATGTCCAGATTTTTTTTTTACTTTACTTTTCCAAAAAAGGGTATTTGAAAGAAATAATGTGGTAGTGCACTATACACCCCTATATGCAGCTTAAACATTTGTCCTTAATTGTGTTTTCTCCCCTTACTTTTACTTTCAATCAACCTTTATTTAAACTCGGAGTACATTAAGGGTGGCCCTCATTTACAATGCAGCCGAGCAATTACATAGTGAAGGGATTGACAGAAACAACAACAACAAAAAGTAGATAGAATAAAATAATAATAATTTAAGAGTAAAAATCATAAAATCATAGGTAAAATATAGGAACTATATATTATTTAAAAATAGGAACTAATAATAGTTCTATTACATATTAATAATAAAAGAAAAGAAAGAAACTGAAAAGAAATATGAAAAAAACAGCTAAAAAAACAACATTAAAAACGAAAAAGTTAACTAAAAAAAAAAAAAAAATAAAGAAACTTAAAACATACCAAAGATCATAAAAAAACTAAAATGAGCTAAAACATTCTCAGGCTGTCTGAAGGTGGTTAGATATTAATAGTTTAAAATGATTTAGTGACTCCAGTGAGCTGAGTTTTACAGTTTCCTGTAGTGAATAATTGCAGCTTGCTGGTGCTTCTCTGTGGCTAAAAGCAGATTTTCCCAGTTCAGATAAAACTCTCAGTACCTGAAGGGTGATCCAGTCACTGGAGCGAGTCTGATAGGTTGTGTTATTTTTAATACGTTTTTGTGAGATGTACGGTGGCATATGGTGAGAAAGTGCTTTAAAAACAAAAATAAACCAATGTGTTTCTCGACGCACAGCAAGAGAAGATCATCCAGCTTTTCATAGAGTGAACAGTGATGTGCACTATACGGGTCACCAGCAGTGTTGGGCACGTTACTTTGAAAAAGTAATTAGTTATAGTTACTCCTTACTTCTCCAAAAAAGTAACTGAGTTACTAACGGAGTTACTCCACTATAAAAGTAATTAGTTACCAGTAAAAGTAACTATCGCGTTACTTTTTATTATTCGCCCGTCAAAAAAAGGAAATCAATTATGCATTTACTATTATTATTAGAAAAATAACAAAAAATAACAAACGAAAATAAACCCAAAATGTTGACAAAAATATAATCTAACGAATTTCAAAAAAATAAAACGAAATTCTCCACACAACCAAAGAAAATTACTAAAACTTGTAATACTGAAAAAAGCGGAAAAACGCGTCTGGGGATGAAATTTAACAAACCAAGCCACACTCAAAAGAAATATGTATATATAAAACAAAATAATGGACAAAAACAACAATTTAATGCCCGTTAAAATGGTATTAATATAACAGCTTCACCAAAAGAGAATAGAGCTTAGATCGTGCCCAAAAAATCCGACCCAGCCGGAGCCCGTGCACATTCTGCCCAAGCCCGAACCATAAACTGTCATTATGAGCCTGACCCGATCCGCCCCATAAACTGTCTGTTTTCGGGCTGATTGAATGAGCGAAATATAATCAGAATTATGTTAATTAACACTGTAACATAGAAGCATAGAACTATTATTTAATTTAAATGATTTTTAAGAACAGCTACACACAATGCTGCAAATCAAACGCGGAGGCGTTCACGTGCGCCCAGAGCTACGTGATTACAGTTTTCATTTTTATTATAGTTTAATTTTATTTTGTTTTTATTTTTTCTGTTCATTTTAGGGTGGGCTTGCTAGCGCGAGAGCGCTTTACACAAGAACTAACGGACCACGAGTGCCGCGCGCTCGGCACAACAACTCCCGCTGTACAACTCCGCTGTACAACAGCGCTTATAAATAAATTAAACACAAACATTAGGATATTCTATCAGTAATTTCAGTTCGTTTTAGTTAGTTTTATAAACACAAAATACAGTTCGAGATAGTTATGTTTTTCCTTTTAATTACCGTTTTTATTAGATTCAGTTAACACAAATGTTTTTCACTTTCAGTTTTCGCTATTTCGTTCGCTTTAGTGAACAATAATAATTGGTTACTTAGCAACATTGTGATTATCACACCAGAGCTTTATATAAAATAAAAATAGGAGCCTGATTTCGGGTCGGTCCTCAGGTCAGGTGGGATTCGGGCAGAGAATCTAAGCTCTAAAATAGAAAGCAGCAGCACCACAAAAACCGGAGCAGCTAAAAAGAGCTTAACGTCCTTAATTCGGAACTTGGGTTGTCCACGGCAATCACTGAATTGATTAGAGCACGCAAATCGTCACAATTGTGCCTCACTTCACCACGCCAAACCACAGGCACAGCGGCCAGAAGCTCAAGTTCACCGGAGAGAGGAGGGGTTAACCAGGGCAAAGCGAAATAAAAAAAAAAAGTTAATAGAGCTGCTAAAGTACGAGGCTGAAGTTGGTTTGATATTCGCAGCTGCCGCTTCGTGAACTAAAGGGAGCGTTCACAAACCTCACAGACCAACACTGAAGGAGATAGAATGAAGAAAAGCAGTACATCTGTTTATTAACAATGTAAATATACAATATCGTATTACATGTAATTTTGTATATTGTAAAATATTTATTTTAATTACTGAATTTATAATTATATATTACAATAAATAATTAAATATATATTTAATAAAATTATATTTTAAAAGCCATTGCGCTCAAAAAATATGAGGCAGATGTTCAAGTGTGATTTTGAAGAACTTTTTCATGTTGGGCCAGACCAAATACACATGATCTGAAGAGTACTAGTCTTCTACTTTAAGAAAAACCTGGAATTAGCCTGGCCCGAGCTGATTTTATACTTTAAAATGAACTGGCAACATGGTATAACGAGCCATAATGCACAATTTTTTTATGTAAAGCTGATGTTCCAGTGTGATTTTGAAGGACTTTTTCATCTTGGGCCAGACCAAATACACATGATCTAAAGAGTACTAGTCTTCTTCTTTAAGGAAAACCTGGAATTAGCCTGGCCCGAGCTGATTTTATACTTTAAAATTAACTGGCAACATAGCATACCGATCCATAAGGCACAAAAAAGTTTAATTTAAAGCTGATGTTCTAGTGTGATTTTGAAGGACTTTTTCATGTTGGGCCAGACCAAATACACATGATCTAAAGAGTACTAGTCTTCTACTTTAAGGAAAGCCTGGAAATAGCCTGGCCCGAGCTGATTTTATACTTTAAAATGAACTGGCAACATGGCCTACACTGAAAAAAGAGAATTGTTGGACCAACTTAAAAAAAATTACTTCAATTGGTAACACATAAATAAATTAAGTTTTTACAAATTAAGTAAACAAGTTAGATCAACACAATTCCTTTAAGTTAGCTCAACGTAATTATTTGATTACTTTCAAGTTTTCATTATCTCAACTTAAATTTAAGGCAAATCAACTTAAATTATCCAGTTTATCCAACTTAATTACGTGCTTCATAATTTTAAAGTACACTGTAAAACATTTCAAGTTGTTTAAACTCAGCAATATAAGTTCTCCTGCTGCCTTAAAAGGCTGAGTTAACTCAATGTGGTATTCTCAACATATTTGGTATATTATTATTTAACTGCAAATACTGACAGTACAATACTGGAGTAAACTCAGCAAAGAGTGAACTCTGTAGCTCAAAGGCAGCATACTGTGATCACTAGAAACACAGAATAAAGTTAATGTGCTTTTACAGCCCACAAACACTGAGGCCTGGCAATCAAATTATATTATAATATTGCAGGCCTAGGATAAGGTAGCTTTGGGCAACAGACAACACAAAGATGGTAAGTACGGAAGAGGCCACACCCAATATGCAGATATATGGTGCCAGGAGCCTATAGGAAAGCTGCATGAACCAACACTCTAGAAAGAGCATTGACACAGGTAGTGACTAAAAGTTGGTTCAAATCACATTTTTTCATTGGTTCAACCAACATTTTTAAGTTTTCAGGTTGAAGTTCTCTGAACTCATTTTATTGAGTTATACTGGCCGATAAGTTCACTCCACTTAATAATATTAGTTTCCACTGACTAAAACACAGAATCACTTTTTAGAGTGTACCAATCCATAATGCACAAAAAAATTGAATATAAAGCTGATGTTCCAGTGTGATTTTGAAGGACTTTTTCATCTTGGGCCAGACCAAATACACATGATCTAAAGAGTACTAGTCTTCTACTTTAAGGAAAGCCTGGAAATAGCCTGGCCCGAGCTGGTTTTATACTTTAAAATGAACTGGCAACATGGCATACCGATCCATAAGGCACAAAAAAGTTTAATTTAAAGCTGATGTTCTAGTGTGATTTTGAAGGACTTTTTAATCTTGGGCCAGAACAAATACACATGATCTGAAGAGTACTAGTCTTCTACTTTAAGGAAAACCTGGAATTAGCCTGGCCCAAGCTGATTTTATACTTTAAAATGAACTGGCAACATGGTATAACGAGCCATAATGCACAATTTTTTTATGTAAAGCTGATGTTCCAGTGTGATTTTGAAGGACTTTTTCATCTTGGGCCAGAACAAATACACATGATCTGAAGAGAACTAGTCTTCTTCTTTAAGGAAAACCTGGAATTAGCCTGGCCAGAGCTGATTTTATACTTTAAAATTAACTGGCAACATGGCCTACCGATCCATAATGCACAAAGAAATTGAATATAAAGCTGATGTTCTAGTGTGATTTTGAAGGACTTTTTAATCTTGGGCCAGAACAAATACACATGATCTAAAGAGTACTAGTCTTCTACTTTAAGGAAAACCTGGAATCAGCCTGGCCCAAGCTGACTTTAGACTGCACAATTAATTGGCAACATGGCAGCACAAAAAAAAATATTATTTAAAGCTGATATTCCCGTATGATTTTGGACTTTTTTTTCAGACCAAATACACATCAGATGAAGAGTTCTGGTATTCTCAAAATCAATGCTTTATATTCACACTGGAACATCAGCTTTACATAAAAAAAAATGTGCTTTATGGATCGGTATTCCATGTTGCCAGTTAATTTTAAAGTATAAAATCAGCTCGGGCCAGGCTAATTTCAGATTTTTCTTAAAGTAGAAGACTAGTACTCTTCAGATCATGTGTATTTGTTCTGGCCCAAGATTAAAAAGTCCTTCAAAATCACACTGCAACATCAGCTTTACATAAAAAAAAATGTGCTTTATGGATCGGTATTCCATGTTGCCAGTTCATTTTAAAGTATAAAATCAGCTCGGGCTAGGCTATTTCCAGGCTTTCCTTAAAGTAGAAGACTAGTACTCTTTAGATCATGTGTATTTGGTCTGGCCCAATATGAAAAAGTCTTTCAAAATCACACTGGAACATCAGCTTTACACAAAAAAATTGTGCATTATGGCTCGTTATACCATGTTGCCAGTTAATTTTAAAGTATAAAATCAGCTCGGGCCAGGCTAATTCCAGGTTTTCCTTAAAGTAGCAGACTAGTTCTCTTCAGATCATGTGTATTTGTTCTGGCCCAAGATGAAAAAGTTCTTCAAAATCACACCTCATATTTTTTGAGCGCAATGGCTTTTAAAATATAATTTTATTAAATATATATTTAATTATTTATTGTAATATATAATTATAAATTCAGTAATTAAAATAAATATTTTACAATATACAAAATTATATTTAATAAGATATTGTATATTTACATTGTTAATAAACAGCTGTACTGCTTTTCTTCATTCTATCTCCTTCAGTGTTGATCTGTGAGGTGTTTAATATAAACAGCGGGTGTTTGTGAACGCTCCCTTTAGTTCACGGTGCTTCAGTGAAGCGGCAGCTGCGAATATCAAACCAACTTCAGCCGGGGAATACGAGGCTGCGAATATCGAGCCAAACGAATCTGGAGCTGCGAATATCAAACCAACTTCAGCCTCGTTGCTAAAGTAACGTGCAGTAACGGGGTGTCGGAAATGGTAACGACGTTATAGTTACAGTCATAGTAATTAGTTAGATTACTCGTTACTGAAAAAAAGTAACAGCGTTAGTAACGCCGTTAGTTTTAACGCCGTTACTCCCAACACTGGTCACCAGTAATGAATCTTAGTGCTGCATGGTATACAGAATCCAGTGTGCATTGGGAAGCATGATTTATTTCTATATAGGAAGTCAAGTTTTTGAAAGCTTGTTAATATGGTTCTTCAAAGTACATTTGTCATCTAGCCATATGCCAAGGTACTTATATTCATTAACTCTTTCCACATTAGAACCCTCCACTTTTATACTTTAAGAAGTTTTAAAACACTTTTACTTGAATAAAAAGTGTTTTAAACCCTTAGGACAGTGTTGTTATTGGGGTCTTTTTAGATTGAACTCACAACCCCAGACCCCTGTAAATGTGCAGCATCATTAAGTTGCCTCATATACACTATAAAAGAAAAAAACACGTGAAAAAACAGTCAAATCACCGTTAGCTGCAGCAGCTGCCAAACAACCCCCCTAAAATTAAAGTAAAATACTTACATTCATAGGAAGTGCAAAACCAGTAAATTCACATGCATTTTCATTAAAGGTTTTAATGAAACATGCATATTTACGATTAAATTCCTTCAATAAAGTGGTTTCGATCGACGTTCTGCAGGGGGAAAAAAGTGTTATTTTACTTTTTTTTAACTAACATATTATAAAAATCTTAAATACTTAAGTACTGAGCTTTACCACCCACACGATTAATGTATTAACTTAATATACACTGAAGTACTCTAAAAGAAAATACAGTGATAGACTGCATGACCTTTTTCAGAAGGTCATATTGACAGGCTCTCTGCTCACTAAACAGTGCTCAAAGAATAAAACCACTTATAAAACTACAGTCTAAAACTCAGCCAGGTGAATAAAATTGCTATAAAACTTCATCATGGTGAGCCCTCTAAACTGAACATCTAATTAACATAGCCACGCCCCACAGACAGCTGCCGTGCTTCCCATTCAGACCTACTGCATGCTGTTTAAATAATAATTCCATTGTTCCATTTGGTTTTTAACGTGTGTTACTTTTTATTTACAGCAAATAATAAAACTACTTCAGTACTCTGTATTTTTACACTGAGACTTCATAAATTAACATTCAATCCCCTTAAAAAATTGTACAGTTGAGTAAAAAAACAGAGTATTTTTGTAATTTAAATGTACAGATTTCTACTGTACTTTTACAGAAGATCTATTGAAACAGATGTTTTCACTGTGATATTCAGGTATATTCCTTTTTAACATAAAAGACAGAAAAAAAACTTTATTTCACACACATATAATTACAGATATTAATTAGTCATTTTACATACATATCTATGTAATTTATGAGCAAAAATGAGGAAAAATACCATATAAATAATATAGGTATAGGTATATTTTATTTTATATAGGTATCATTCTTAATCTTTTAAATACAGTCCCCTTCAAAAGTATTGGAACAGTGTGGTCGATCCCAATATTTCTGCTGTAGATTGAAAACATTTGAGATTGATGACACGATTAATAACACGATTAATATGACATAAAGGATCCACATTTCATCTTTTATTTCCAGGTATTTACATCTGGATCTGAAACATAGTTCAGAAGATAGCACCTTCTGTCTGAAACATGTGACTGTAAGGTGTGTTTGTTGTCCTGATACATTATTTTTCAAACAATAAACAGTGCTCACTTTCAGATTTAGATTGTGTGTTTGATTGTTTAGATTGTGCATTTATAGTGAGAGGAGTAACCAACATTAAACCAGAGAGCTGCCTATCAGTGAAAAACAAGCAACTGTGAAGCTGAGAGGAGATGGAAAATCAATCAGAGCCATTAGAGCATAAATATTAGCCATAGCCAGAAGAACTGAATAATCTGAAGAAGAAAGTCGTCACTGATGTACTAGATAACAGGTGATGAACAGGAAGACCAAGGAAAACCACATCAGTTCATGAAACATTGTGAGTTCTGTAAAGAAAAACTCTAAAACAACTGATAGTATCATCAGCAACAGCCTCCAGAGAGCAGGAGTGAAGGTACTACAATCTCCTGTTCACAGAAAACTTCATGAGCAAAAGTACAGAGGCTTTACCAGAGGATAAAAACCACTATCAATGAGGTGAGTAGGAAGACTAGGTTGGAATTTACCAAAAAGTACAGAGAAAAGCCTGTGATTAGGGACTGATGAGACAAAGAATAACATTTACCAATGTGATGGAAAAGCTGAAGTCTGGAGAAAGAAATGATCTGCTCTTGATCTCAAACATACCATCTCATCTGTGAAACACAGTGGAGGCATGGCTTATTCTTCATTGATGTAAAGTGAACTGAAAGATGATGAAAGATGAAACTAAACTGTTCTGGAGATTGTCACGGAATGACCCAGGCAAGGAAGATGGGGAGACGGACGCAAGTGCAGGTAGGGCGAAATAAATAATTTATTAAATAAATAACAAATAAACAAAGAAACAAGGAACGGGTAACACGAAACAAAGAAACAGAAATAACCAAAACAAACGAGCGATAATAATAAACAAACCAAACAGGGCAGGGAAATATAAAAAAGGGAATAATTTATTAAACACAAAGCAGGGGTATATACAAGGAGCTAGGAAACACGGAAATAAACAAGAAACTAGAAACATTAAACAAGAGATAAACACAGAAACTAAGGCGCGAAGAACAGAGGCTATGAAACACGGAGAAACACAGAGAGACAAAACACTAGAGGTTAGTGCAAAGACCGACGAGGGACAAGTGGCAGAGGGGATCTTTTAACAAACAGGAAACACACTAGAATTGGAAACACCTGGGGAAGGGGCGGAGCTACAAATGAGACACGTGGTGGAAAACTACTGAGACAGGAGACACAGAGGAGCACAGGTCACGTGGGGAAAACACACAGAGACATGAGACAAGGCCAGGACGTGACAGAGATCTTTAATCATGCAGCAAGATAATGACCCAGAACCCACTGCAGCCTGGAAAAGCACCACAGAAGAAGAATGCAGAGGTTTAGTGATGTCAGTGGGTCACAGACTGAATGCAGTTACTGCAAGCGAAGGATTTGCAACTAAATATTAAGTCTTGTTCACTTTAATTTGCTTTAAGTTTAACTGTTTCCATATTTTTGCTCACAAGGAAAATACTTGGAAATAAAAACTGAAATATTTATATTTGATCTCATATTTTTCTTTTAATGACAAACCCAAAAACGTTTTTGTCTACAGTAGAAATAAAGGGATTGGTCTCACTGTTCTGATATTTTGGAGGGGACTGTACATCTTTTAACCATACTTTAAGTACACTTGTAAGTAAATATTATAAACACTACCAGTGACCTACACATATAACAATTTACAATATACACTTAAGGATTGTAAAAACCCACCAGGATAGTTTGCACACAAATGCAAGCAGGTTTATAGTCCAAAAAAAACCAGGCAAAATCGTCTTCAATAAACAGACAGAGATTAAAAAACAGATATAGAACACAAGCAAAAATCATAATCGCGGGCAAACAACGATAAAAAAAAACAGAAATAACAAACACAGTGAATAACGCTTGATAAGTCACAGGAGTGGCAATATCTCAGGAAAAGACGAAGCAAAAGTCTCGGTATAAAAAGTCCAGCTAATCAGCTGGTGTCCCACAAGTTGGGTTGGGTTGGGTTAGCTTCTTAGTACTTCGGAGAAGCTGATCTTAATGGTGCAGAGTGTGCAGGTGTGACCGGGATAAGAATGTCTTTTTTTTACAACTCAAATTTTTAAACAAATATGGAATTGGATGCCAAAAAAAGAAACTGGGATGCTGTGTAATTAGTAGCATGTTTCACAAACTGAAGCCAAATGGAAATGTGTGCTCAGACTCTGAAAGCTGATCTGAGATTAGCTTGGTTACCCTGTAATGCTGGATGGTTAAGGCGTATAAATAGGACTGGCATGTTCATGCAAACCACTGGGCACACAGTGAAGCAGACAAAGACCGTGTAGTCTGATTGACAGGGTATCAGAGCAGATCAGGTCACTCACAGACAACATCGGCTTTCATTGCCTTTTCATTTTTAGTAACACGTTATAAGAATGCTGCTTATGTCTAGACTTTATAACACGAGCACAAGCACTGAATGAATAGTGTACTAGTGGTTTGAGTTATGTAGTGGTTACCCAATATCGAAATCGAAATGCATGTTTTACTGCACATTGACTGTTAAATGCTTAGAGCCCTAGACCAGGATTTACAGAATGTGTACAACAATTCTTTAAACAAAACTTGACCTGCATACACAGGTGAATACAATTATGAGAAAGGGTTAAGGCTCCAATTGCAAGCTTTGCATCTTCTCTGAAGAGTGGCAACATGGGAGCCTTAAAACAAATCTCAAACAGAGTTGCTTGAGGTATACTAAAGCTAAAGCACATTCAGACAAGCCGGCTTCATTTAGGAATAAGTTTCTGTGGACTGATGAAACATAAATTGAGTTATTTGGAGGTGGTTATTTATGCATGGAGGAAAAAGAACACAGCATTCCAACACAAACACTCTACTGCTCCTCACAGTAAAACGTGGTGGTGGTTCATCGTGCTGTGGGGCTGTGTGATCAGTGCAGCTACTGAGAATCTTGTTAAAGTTTAGAGTCTCATGGATTTCAGTCAATATCAGCAGATTCCTGAGAACTGTGTTTAATCAGTGAGAAAGTTGAAGTTGCGCTGGGGCTGGATACTTTAACAAGACAACGACCCTAAACTCTGCTCCAAATCTACTAAAGCTTCATGCAGAGAAACAAGTACAACAGTCTGGAATGATCATCTCAGTCCCCAGACCTGAATATTATTATAAATCTGTGGTGTGATTTCAAGATCAGAAACCATCAAACCTGACTGAACTGGAGATGATTTATAAATAAAATCCGGAATACCCTCAACCAGAAGCCAGACTCTTATAGGAAGCTATAGGAAGAGTTTAGAGGCTGTTATTTCTGCCTATAAGGAGGATCTACTAAATATTGATGTAATTTTTCTGTTTGGGTGCACAAATTTATTCACCTGCCTAATTTTGTTTAAAGAAGAAGAACTTCGTTTCACTTGTCATATATCACTGTGTTTGTCTGATATATTATATATTTAACTAAAATTACTGATCCAAACAACCAATGATTTGTAAAGGAAAATCCTGAAAATGATCAGGGGTACCCAAAGTTTTTTATACCACCATCCTTTATGGCCCGTTATCAGTTTAATTCTCTATTTGTCTTGGGGTAAATTTCTTTTTTTTTCATAACACAGCAGAACATTTTAATGTGTCATTAGTAGTCTCAAATATATCTATAATCGTTTTTTATTTTCTGTAAATGTCCATGTATGCCCCTAAAAAAGTACATGATAAAATAAAATGAATGTTTATACTCCTATAATTCACATTCCCTTTCATTGAGCACACTAGCAAGTGTTCAACTTCACAAGATAAAACCTCACAACATATGTGGGTGTCGCCAACTTGTCCCCTGTGGTACATCTTTATAACAAATGTATTTATTTGATTTTGACTTCTGTAACGTCAGTGTACTACTCTGTCACTGTCCCATAGGTGAGGTGAACCAGGAGAAGCTGGCCTCTGTGAAAGCCAGTGAGAAAATGGGCAAATACAGGCAGACTAATGAATGTGTGAAAGGTAAGCTCCACTAAAACACGTGTGTAACCTCACTAAGCTTCTAACAAGCAGAGTACATTTCCTAATAGATCCTCATCATACACTCAAACAGAGTCTTATAGTGCTTATCATACACATGCCCTGTGTGCTAACTCAAGCCTTAGTCACTGCTCTGAATTGTGAAACAGATAGTAAGGCATGTTCATCTGATGTTCCTAAGCCTGAAACTGTGTTTGTGTAGACCTGCTTCCAGTTTTACCAACCTACACTGGCTTGCAAAAGTATTCATACCCCTTTAACTTTTTTACATTTTGTCACCTTACAACCACAAACTTAAATGTATTTTATTGAGCTTTTAAGTGATAGACAAACAAAATGTAGCACATAATTGTGAAGATGATGAACAGCTAAAAGTGTTCAAATATACTCAGTCCCTCTATATCAGTATTTAGTAGAGGCACCTTTCACTGCAATGACGATTTTACGCATCTAGAGACGGAGATGTTTGCCCCATACTTCTTTACAGAACAGCTCAAGCTCAGTCTAGTTGGATAGAGAGCGTCTGTGAACAGCGAAATTCCCGTCTCACCAGAGATGCTCAATGGGATTTGGGTCAGGACTTTGACTGTGTCATTCACATAAATATACTCTGATCTAAATCCTTCCACTGTAGCTCTGGCTGTATGTTTAGAGTCATTGTCTTGCTGGAAGGTGAATCTTCTTCCCAGTCTCAAGTCTTTTGCAGCCTCTTCCAGAATTGCCCTGTATTTAGCTCCATCCATCTTTTCATCAACTCTGAACAGATATTCTGTCCCTGATGAAGAAAAGCATCCCCACAGTGTGGTGGGGTGGTGTGTTCAGACTAATGAGCAGTGTTACTTTTCCACCACACATTCACACACAAATTTCACACAGCTGGATTCTAATTAAGGGACTCCTGAAGGCAAATGATTGCACTGGATTATATTTAGGAGTTACAGAGTAAATGGGCTGAATACTTTTGCATGTCACACTTTTCAGATTTTTATTTAAAAAATCATGCATTATTTTCATTCCACTTCACAATTACAGTATGTGCTACTTTGAGTTGATCTGTTACTTTTTTCACTATAATGTAAGGTCACTCCCCTCCCTTGAGTGGTCTACTAATCATTATCGGTAAAAGCCAATAGAATGCACTGCCCAATAAATGTTGAAATGTTGGACTTAAAATTACAATTGAAAGCTTCCTGTTCAACAGTAAACCTAAACCTGCCTTTACAGTGGCACAAATCAAGTTAAGTTTTTCTCAACTTTATGCAAATTAATTATTAGATGTTTAGGGCCAAACCTTTTTCACAAATCCAACAAAAGACACTACTGCCTGGCACTGATCCCCTGGACGGGTATGGTCACACATCAAAATGTGTCAAAGTACATTTCACTGACAGTTCACACAGAGGTGAAGTTTAGTTAGCTGAATATAGTAGAACAAGTGATGTACAGGAGTGTAATATTACTATGTATAAAAAAGAGGATCTAGTGAGGCTGAAATCTTCATGACAGAGTGTTTTGGCTCAGCTATAATTGACACAGCATGCACTCGAACTGTGGGTGGTCAGGAATGGGTAGATAGCTATGTCAGTGAATTAACTCAAAATGAAATGAGTCATCTTATATAGACAGAATCATGCAGTCATAGATCCCTCAGATTTAGAGATGGTAGAGTAGTTTACTGCGCGAAAATAGAAATAAACTAAAACTGTACAGACTAAATGCACTGAAGTTAGACCAGCAAATATTCCATGATTTGTGAGTAAATCATCAGTGAAGAGAGCAGGTGCAGTGCAACCTGTAAAACTTGACTTTACAAGCTCTGGTCATTATTGTTTGCACATTATAGACAATGGTACTGGTGCTATTTTGCATGTAAAGATTGATATCAGACAAAACTGCTGAGCCGATGAGGAAACAAGTCTGTATTTTGTGGAGATTCAAGTCCGACCAGCTTAGCTTGTACGTTAACCTTCAATCTGTGCTCTCTTTCCTCTACAGGTGGTGTCCTCAGTCTTCTAAACCACAGCTGGACAGTTCAGATCTTCTCACTTGCTGCTGTTTGTCTTCTGCAGCGGGGGCCGCTCTGAGTGTCAGTGGCTTAGATACCAGATATCTGATATCCGAAGAGCACAGTGCTGATTCACACCCTATAAAACTCATCAAACTCCACATTCAGTTCATCACATATGGTTGCAGGGCTGGACTGGGACAAAAAATCTGCCTTTTTTTTTGGTTTAGACCGGCCCCTCATAATTAGCATCTTTAATAAATATTTTCTGAATTTCTCTGATATAACAGCTCAATTCTAATTTTTCAGGTTAAAGGTGCTTCCTCCCTTAAACAGCTATAACATGTATTTGTATCAGGCTACAAACTGAATTTTAGTTCAGTGATCAGGGTTAAGAAACTGCTTTAAACTACCAACATTACTCAGTGTTGTACTCAATTCTGGCTATCCTCTACATCCAGCTTCTAGCAAACTATTTATCTAAATTTAGCTTACAAATCCTGCAATCCTAAATTAATAAACACAATTTGAAGATGAATAGTAATCCAGGTGCTGTCCCTGTTTCAGGCTTTACACTCACGTAAATTATGGTCACTGGTTTATACTGATTACATACAGCACACCTGATCCAACTAATCAACTAACAACTAGCTTATCAACTAACTAAATGCCCTCGCTGAGGCGAGCTGAGTGAAGCAGCATAAAAAACTAGCATTTCAGTGTTACTCCTGGTGTAGCTGGTCCGTCAGGATATCCTGGGTGGTGTTGGAGCAGTATAATCAGAGCTCATACCGCTAGAGCAGCACGTAGAACAGACAACAAGCCACTATCACCGCTCTCAGCTACACGGGTAAAATGTGTTACAGAGTTTAAAGCTGGTTCTGGGTAATTCTGCACTGTTGGGTCAGAGAGGGCAGTTAGTACATTAGTTAGATCAGCTGTGTGTAAATATACGCTGTAAATATACGAGTTCACTGGTGTTGAGCTGAAAACAGTGTCCTCCAGAAACAAAAAGCGGACCTGCGCAGACTCGCTGTGTGACGTCAGCGTTTTCGGAAAGCTCAGTTTTCCCCGTCCGGGGTCTGAACGTAGCGGACCACGCAGAGAGAGTCACTGTCTATATTGAAGAATGGCCAATGGGCCGCCCCGTCTAAATTGTGGGCCGGTCTGAGTACTGCCTGGTACGCCAGATCAACGGTCCAGCCCTGTATGGTTGTAATATAAAGTATGCTGAAAGTCCTTAAGCAACTGTTGTCTGTTACATTCAGTGAGAAGGAAGTAAATGTGTTTATTATTCTTTTTAATGGTTAATGAATTAATGATGGAATAACATAAGTATGCATTAATATTTTACTTAGTATTTGTAGTATAAGAGAAAAATCATTTACAGGAACATACTGTTTAGCATTGTATTCTCATTCTGTAAGGAAATGTTTTGTACTTGTGTGTGTGTAAATAATAAGCATATGGTTTACTTTGTGTCATGATTTTTTCTGTTCTAAAGACTGTATATTTTTTATTTCACAAGTATATAGCAAAATAAATCACTTGGTCTGTTGCATTAATTAAAAAAAAAACATAAGCAAACATTCTATTGCTAGAACCCTGATTAAAAAAAGTTGGGACAAATGTGAATGTGTATAATGTGAATAAATGTAAATAAAATCAAAATGCAATGGTGTGGAAATCTAGTACACAAATATTTTATTCACAATAGAACACAGTGATACATTTTACCAATTTGTAAAAAAAATGTTAACTCATGTATAACATGATGTAGCGAGTATAAAAGCACACTTTCTTTCTCACACTATTGAAGTCAGAGTTATAGCAGAAGTTTCCAAATCCACCACAGAATTTACCACAGTATTGTGTAAAGTTGTGCAAATCTTTTGATGTTCTGTAAACCTAAAGCCTGTTTCTGTGTTGATACAGAGCTTCATCTAAACTATAAAACTAGATAACAACAACCCAACTGAACAACTCACGCCAAAACAATTCAAATTTTCATTTCTTTTATTATTTTATCCCAGCAACTTGAAGGACAGTGCAGCGACACAGCTCAAAAACTAGCAGATGCCTGTGCTGACTGACATCACCATGGGAGGGTAAAACTTAATAATTCCTGAAAGCTTCGTAACGATAAGAACCTTGGTAACTCTTATTTAAGATTGATCGTTAATTAAAGAGTGTTTCCCAAACCCATGCGTTACTAAAGTGCTGGTTAGATTAGTAGGTTGTGGGGTTTAATAACAGATGGATGGAGCTGTGCTGGTTAGATTAGTAGGTTGTGGGGTTTAATAACAGGTGGATGGTGCTGTGCTGGTTAGATTAGGTTCTGGGGTTTAATAACAGATGGATGGTGCTGTGCTGGTTAGATTAGTAGGTTCTGGGGTTTAATAACAGGTGGATGGAGCTGTGCTGGTTAGATTAGTAGGTTGTGGGTTTAATAACAGGTGGATGGTGCTGTGCTGGTTAGATTAGTAGGTTGTGGGTTTAATAACAGATGGATGGTGCTGTGCTGGTTGGATTAGTATGTTGTGGGGTTTAATAACAGATGGATGGTGCTGTGCTGGTTAGATTAGTAGGTTCTGGGGTTTAATAACAGGTGGATGGAGCTGTGCTGGTTAGATTAGTAGGTTCTGGGGTTTAATAACAGGTGGATGGTGCTGTGCTGGTTAGATTAGTAGGTTCTGGGGTTTAATAACAGATGGATGGAGCTGTGCTGGTTAGATTAGTAGGTTCTGGGGTTTAATAACAGACGGATGGAGCTGTGCTGGTTAGATTAGTAGGTTCTGGGGTTTAATAACAGATGGATGGTGCTGTGCTCGTTAGATTAGTAGGTTGTGGAGTTTAATAACAGACGGATGGAGCTGTGCTGGTTAGATTAGTAGGTTGTGGGGTTTAATAACAGATGGATGGTGCTGTGCTCGTTAGATTAGTAGGTTCTGGGGTTTAATAACAGATGGATGGAGCTGTGCTGGTTAGATTAGTAGGTTGTGGGGTTTAATAACAGATGGATGGTGCTGTGCTGGTTAGATTAGTAGGTTCTGGGGTTTAATAACAGATGGATGGTGCTGTGCTGGTTAGATTAGTAGGTTCTGGGGTTTAATAACAGATGGATGGTGCTGTGCTCGTTAGATTAGTAGGTTCTGGGGTTTAATAACAGATGGATGGAGCTGTGCTGGTTAGATTAGTAGGTTGTGGGGTTTAATAACAGATGGATGGTGCTGTGCTGGTTAGATTAGTAGGTTCTGGGGTTTAATAACAGATGGATGGTGCTGTGCTGGTTAGATTAGTACGTTGTGGGGTTTAATAACAGGTGGATGGTGCTGTGCTGGTTAGATTAGTAGGTTGTGGGGTTTAATAACAGATGGATGGTGCTGTGCTGGTTAGATTAGTAGGTTGTGGGTTTAATAACAGATGGATGGTGCTGTGCTGGTTAGATTAGTAGGTTGTGGGGTTTAATAACAGATGGATGGAGCTGTGCTGGTTAGATTAGTAGGTTCTGGGGTTTAATAACAGATGGATGGTGCTGTGCTGGTTAGATTAGTAGGTTGTGGGGTTTAATAACAGATGGATGGTGCTGTGCTGGTTAGATTAGTAGGTTGTGGGGTTTAATAACAGATGGATGGTGCTGTGCTGGTTAGATTAGTAGGTTCTGGGGTTTAATAACAGGTGGATGGTGCTGTGCTGGTTAGATTAGTAGATTGTGGGGTTTAATAACAGGTGGATGGTGCTGTGCTGGTTAGATTAGTAGGTTCTGGGGTTTAATAACAGGTGGATGGTGCTGTGCTGGTTACATTAGTAGGTTGTGGGGTTTAATAACAGGTGGATGGTGCTGTGCTGGTTAGATTAGTAGGTTGTGGGGTTTAATAACAGATGGATGGTGCTGTGCTGGTTAGATTAGTAGGTTCTGGGGTTTAATAACAGGTGGATGGTACTGTGCTGGTTAGATTAGTAGGTTGTGGGGTTTAATAACAGATGGATGGTGCTGTGCTGGTTAGATTAGTAGGTTGTGGGGTTTAATAACAGATGGATGGTGCTGTGCTGGTTAGATTAGTAGGTTGTGGGTTTAATAACAGATGGATGGTGCTGTGCTGGTTAGATTAGTAGGTTGTGGGGTTTAATAACAGATGGATGGAGCTGTGCTGGTTAGATTAGTAGGTTGTGGGGTTTAATAACAGATGGATGGAGCTGTGCTGGTTAGATTAGTAGGTTCTGGGGTTTAATAACAGATGGATGGTGCTGTGCTGGTTAGATTAGAAGGTTCTGGGGTTTAATAACAGATGGACGGTGCTGTGCTGGTTACATTAGTAGGATGTGGGGTTTAATAACAGATGGATGGTGCTGTGCTGGTTAGATTAGTAGGTTGTGGGGTTTAATAGCAGGTGGATGGTGCTGTGCTGGTTACATTAGTAGGATGTGGGGTTTAATAACAGATGGATGGTGCTGTGCTGGTTAGATTAGTATGTTGTGGGGTTTAATAACAGGTGGATGGTGCTGTGCTGGTTAGATTAGTAGGTTCTGGGGTTTAATAACAGGTGGATGGTGCTGTGCTGGTTAGATTAGTAGATTGTGGGGTTTAATAACAGATGGATGGTGCTGTGCTGGTTAGATTAGTAGGTTCTGGGGTTTAATAACAGATGGATGGTGCTGTGCTGGTTAGATTAGTAGGTTCTGGGGTTTAATAACAGATGGATGGTGCTGTGCTGGTTAGATTAGTAGGTTCTGGGGTTTAATAACAGATGGATGGTGCTGTGCTGGTTAGATTAGTATGTTGTGGGGTTTAATAACAGATGGATGGTGCTGTGCTGGTTAGATTAGTAGGTTGTGGAGTTTAATAACAGATGGATGGTGCTGTGCTGGTTAGATTAGTAGGTTCTGGGGTTTAATAACAGGTGGATGGAGCTGTGCTGGTTAGATTAGTAGGTTCTGGGGTTTAATAACAGGTGGATGGTGCTGTGCTGGTTAGATTAGTAGGTTCTGGGGTTTAATAACAGATGGATGGAGCTGTGCTGGTTAGATTAGTAGGTTCTGGGGTTTAATAACAGACGGATGGAGCTGTGCTGGTTAGATTAGTAGGTTGTGGAGTTTAATAACAGATGGATGGTGCTGTGCTCGTTAGATTAGTAGGTTCTGGGGTTTAATAACAGACGGATGGAGCTGTGCTGGTTAGATTAGTAGGTTGTGGGGTTTAATAACAGATGGATGGTGCTGTGCTGGTTAGATTAGTAGGTTCTGGGGTTTAATAACAGATGGATGGTGCTGTGCTCGTTAGATTAGTAGGTTCTGGGGTTTAATAACAGACGGATGGAGCTGTGCTGGTTAGATTAGTAGGTTGTGGGGTTTAATAACAGATGGATGGTGCTGTGCTGGTTAGATTAGTAGGTTGTGGGGTTTAATAACAGATGGATGGTGCTGTGCTGGTTAGATTAGTAGGTTGTGGGGTTTAATAACAGGTGGATGGTGCTGTGCTGGTTAGATTAGTAGGTTGTGGGGTTTAATAACAGATGGATGGTGCTGTGCTGGTTAGATTAGTAGGTTGTGGGTTTAATAACAGATGGATGGTGCTGTGCTGGTTAGATTAGTAGGTTGTGGGGTTTAATAACAGATGGATGGAGCTGTGCTGGTTAGATTAGTAGGTTCTGGGGTTTAATAACAGATGGATGGTGCTGTGCTGGTTAGATTAGTAGGTTGTGGGGTTTAATAACAGATGGATGGTGCTGTGCTGGTTAGATTAGTAGGTTGTGGGGTTTAATAACAGATGGATGGTGCTGTGCTGGTTAGATTAGTAGGTTGTGGGGTTTAATAACAGATGGATGGTGCTGTGCTGGTTAGATTAGTATGTTGTGGGGTTTAATAACAGGTGGATGGTGCTGTGCTGGTTAGATTAGTAGGTTCTGGGGTTTAATAACAGGTGGATGGAGCTGTGCTGGTTAGATTAGTAGATTGTGGGGTTTAATAACAGATGGATGGTGCTGTGCTGGTTGGATTAGTAGGTTCTGGGGTTTAATAACAGGTGGATGGTGCTGTGCTGGTTACATTAGTAGGATGTGGGGTTTAATAACAGATGGATGGTGCTGTGCTGGTTAGATTAGTAGGTTGTGGGGTTTAATAGCAGGTGGATGGTGCTGTGCTGGTTACATTAGTAGGATGTGGGGTTTAATAACAGATGGATGGTGCTGTGCTGGTTAGATTAGTAGGTTCTGGGGTTTAATAACAGATGGATGGTGCTGTGCTGGTTAGATTAGTAGGTTCTGGGGTTTAATAACAGATGGATGGTGCTGTGCTGGTTAGATTAGTAGGTTCTGGGGTTTAATAACAGATGGATGGTGCTGTGCTGGTTAGATTAGTAGGTTGTGGGGTTTAATAACAGATGGATGGTGCTGTGCTGGTTAGATTAGTAGGTTCTGGGGTTTAATAACAGGTGGATGGTGCTGTGCTGGTTAGATTAGTAGGTTCTGGGGTTTAATAACAGATGGATGGTGCTGTGCTGGTTAGATTAGTAGGTTGTGGGGTTTAATAACAGGTGGATGGTGCTGTGCTGGTTAGATTAGTAGGTTCTGATTTGATAACAGATGGACTATCTATCAGCCAAGCTTAGCAGTTAGGATTAGAGAGTGTTATCTTGGATATTGTTTCCAAGCTGATTTAATGGCTGATGTTTGATATCAGAAAGAGGTTACTATTCTGGTTATGGTAAGTTCTGCTGTTTGATATGATATATATGATGTCTGTACATTAAACTGCTCTTTATGTTTTAAAGGTTATAACACCAGCACCATGGGGTTGTGAGTTGTTCCATTGGCCCCCAGGAACCAGCACTGTAGCCTCATCCCCAGCAATAAATCAGAGTTATATTTTTAACGTGTTGTTTAATCTGTGTTAAGTTAATCAAAATGAATGTTTTCATGTAAAAGCCCTAGTTAAAACTGAAGAAATTCAACCTTCTGGAATGCTCAAGTCAAAATTCTGATTTTCAAAAAACAAAACCAAAAAATCAGTTCAAGCCAAGAGTTGAAGCTTTATCCTTAGTGTTTCCTTTAAGCAGCGGCTAGCAGGCTCACATCACTCACCACAACCCCTTCCATATATAAATTAATCAAATTAATAAACTAAAGCATTCAGCATCACTTGACATGCATACTATCTGAAAATACTGTGTGTACCACTGACATGGACAAAGACAAAACTAAGACAAAACAGCTGACATGCTAATAAATATATATATATATATTAATACAGCATAGGGTTGGTGTGGTTTCCTGACTTACTGGGGCATTACAGGTTAAGTTCACATTTCTTCAGGATGGACTTACCTAAAACCCTGATAAACTGTACACTTTCTTACTGTTTTGAAGTTATAGCAGAAGTTTCTCTGTCCACCACATGTACCACATTATTGTGACAGTGCATGTGTAAGTTCTTATGAGCAAAAACCCCAGAACCATGTTGTGAAATTTCTGTGTTGGTACAGAGCTTTATCTAAACTGTAAAAAAGATTACAAGAACCCAAGAAACAATTTAGTTTTTATGTTAATATTTATTGAGCAAATTAACAACTTTATTGCTTGGAATCCTAGGTGCCAAAAGTTTTTTTTGGAATGTTTTGCAGGCCAGAAAAGCAAGAATGAGTTTATATTATCAAATTAAATGATGTTAAGCAGATTAAACAATAAATATTTAAGTAAAAACAATTCAGAGAGTTCACTGCTAGATGTGAGCTGATAAGCCAATGAGATATCAATTAATAAGATCTGGCTAATAATAGAAGGCTAGATTACTATAAATCAATTCAGACTAATACTGGCATTTGTGTTCTAATTACCAGTTTTCAATACTTTTGGCACTCTTTTAACAACACCAGACCCACTCACCCACTCATAATTCACCCACAACGTCAAAACCCTAAACATCACACCCATACAATGTGAAATGTGTCCTCATAACAACCCCACTATCACGGGGCTGTGAAGGATTGGACCCAAGCACAAAGAGGAAAGTCTCATTTCTTTTATTATTATTATATGCTGATTGTGGAGGTTTTTTTTTTTTAGTTTAGTCATGTTTATTTCGGTTGAAAACACATATACATACACATAAACAGAAAAGTTCTCTGTTAATAAGCATATCAACAACACAAATATGAACCGAAAAGGTATAGGCTGAAGCTTTGGCTTATTTTTGCCTATCCTTTTTACATTATCTCAGATTCTATATTCCATTATTTTGCAAATCAAAAACACAAAATGAGTCAAAATAAAATTTAAAAAAATAATAAATAAATAAATAAATAAATAAATCTCACTATGCCACACATTCCATATATAATCACTGTTCATGTTTATAGGAGTTTACTACTTTTCTCTTGTAAGTTTTTTTAAATTTGCTGAGTGAACTACACATTTTCAATTCATTGTTAAAACCATTCCACAAAGTGACCCCCCTGACTGATACACATCTATTTTTTATATTTGTTCTTGCTCTTATTTTTTTAAACATACTTGTTGCTCTCAGCTCATACTTATTCTCTCTCAATTCAAATAGCTTCTGAATACAGTCAGGAAGCGAATTGTTTTGCACTCTATACATTATCTGTGCAATGTGTAAGTCAACTAGATCAGTGAATTTTAGAGCCCATAAATTAATAAATAATTTGTTTGTTGATTCATAGAAGTCTGCTTGGTTAATAATTCGTATTGCTTTTTTCTGTAGCATGAAAATTTGATGCGTGTTAGTTTTATATACGTCTCCCCATACCTCCACACAATAGGTCATGTATGGAACTATGAAAGAACAGTACAGTATAAATAATGATTTTTGATTCAAAATATGTTTGGTTTTATACAGTATTGCAATGGTTTTAGAGATTTTAGTTTTTACATTATTAATATGTGGTTTCCAACATAATTTATGATCAATTATCACACCCAGAAATGTATTTTCATATACTCTTTCAATTTCAACATCATCTATCCTAAGTTTAGCTTCATTTCTGATTTTTCTGTTACCAAATATTATAAACTTTGTTTTACCTAAATTCAACGATAGCTTATTGATATCAAACCATCTCTTTATAGTACTCAATTCTCTTTCGACTGTATTCAGAAGCCATTCCAATTTCTCCCCAGAACAATATAAATTTGGATCATCAGCAAATAATACAATTTTTAATAGTTTTGATACTTTACAAATGTCATTTACATACAATGTGAACAATTTGGGTCCTAACACTGAACCTTGAGGAATCCCACAAGTGACCTTCAATAAATCCGATTTACTATTGCCTATTTGCACATATTGCTATCTATTTCCTAGATAACTTTTAAGCCATGAATATGCTACACCTCTCACTCCATATCTTTCCAGTTTCTTTAACAATATATCATGATCAATAGTGTCAAATGCCTTTTTTAGGTCTATAAATACTCCAACAGTATATTCCTTCTTATCTATTGCTGTAGCTATTTCTTCTACTAGTTGCATCACTGCCATCGAGGTGGACCTATGTTCTCTAAAACCATATTGATGATCACTCAATAGATTATGCTTTTCTATAAAGTGTTCAAGCCTGTGGACAAATAGTTTTTCTAAAATTTTTGAAAACTGGGATAGAAGAGAAATTGGTCTATAATTAGAGAATTTATGTCTGTCTCCACATTTATAGATAGGAATAACTTTAGCTGTTTTCATTTTGTTAGGAAATATGCCTGTTTGAAGGGACTGATTGCAAATATGTGTAAAAGGTTTCACTATGCATTCTATTATATTTTCACCAGTGACATATCAATGTTATTGTAGTCAGCAGATGTTTTATTTTTACATTTGTTTACAATTTCAAGTATTTCTTTTTCATCAGTGCCCCAAAAAAAAATGGAGTGAGGGTTTTTAGTAATAATATCATATTCTATCCCATCCTTGTTTCTAGGCTCCACAATCTCTTTTGCTAAGTTATATCCTATGTTAACAAAATAATCATTAAATCCATTAGAGATATCTTCTGCTTTATTTATAATTGTATGGTTTCCTTTTACAAAGTAATTAGGGTTGCTTGTTTTCCCAGAACCTTTTCTAATTATGCTATTAAGAACTTTCCATATTCCTTGCATGTTGCTCCTACACTGCTCTAATACTTTCTGATAGTAATCCCCCCTGGAATTGCTCAAACAAAGAAGAAACAAAATAAGTATAAAAAGGAACTCTATATATAATAATAACATCATAACAGTCCTACACTATAACATCACTATATAATAACATCATAACACCCCTACACTATAACATCACTATATAGTTACATCATAACACCACCACACTATAACATCACTATTTAGTAACATCATACCGCCCCTACAATATATAACATCACTACTTGATAACATCATACCACCCCTACACTATAATATAACTATTTAATAACATCATACCATCCCTTCACTATAACATCACTATTTAATTACATCATACAACCCCTACACTATAACATCACTACTTGATAACATCATACCACCCCTACACTATAACATCACTATATAATTACATCATAACACCCCTACACTATAACATCAAATCAAATCAAATCAAATTTATTTGTATAGCGCTTTTTACAACAGGTGTTGGCACAAAGCAGCTTTACAGAAACATGATTACAGGACAAAGAATCAGGCAAAACATTACACATAGAAAATACAGAATACAGAACCCCCAGTGAAAAACTCCCTCAGAGCTGCAGGAGGAGGAAGAAACCTTGGGAGGACCAAGACTCACATTTGAGGGGGGACCATCCTACCACTGGTCAAATGGCTTTTAAATTAATTTTAAAAAGTCTTTTATACATCCATATAGGTTTTATATATTCAGGAGTGTAATAGCGCCACTAATGGCTTGGATGTAATCTGTAGTGGAGAGTAAGATGGATGATGAGCAGCTGATCTGTGGTGGTGGTGGAGAAGAGCTGACTTCAGAAACTTCCATCAGTCTGGCCGGACAGGAGACGCGAGAGCCTGAGGGTCCAACATCGGTATCGGGTCAGACAGGAGGGCAGTCAGTAACTCGGAGGAAGGCAGAGAGATGGAATTAGTTTTGACTGGATTTATGCAAAACTGAGAATATTAAAACATTATCAGAGTGTGGCAAATGACTCCGGCAGAACTGAATAAAACAGCCTAACTAAAGGCAGAGAGCCAGAAGGTAACATAGACATGGAGGCACCCTGAAACACCAGCATCCACCCACTCCACCATCCACAAACCTGAGTGACCGTGTGCAGTGAGAGAACAACAGCACCAGCATCTCAGTTTACCACAATTCCCTCTGTCCATGAACCCCTGAATCTGCAGCCTTATCTAAAGGAAAAAACATTAATTACCAAAAGCTAAACTAAACAAGTAAGTTTTCAGTCTAGACTTAAAGATTGAGACTGTGTCTGAGTCCCGAACATATTCGGGGAGATTATTCCAGAGTTGAGGCGCTTTATAAGAGAAAGCTCTTCCTCCTGCAGAGCTCCTCTGAATTTTAGGAACTACTAATAAACCAGCACCCTGAGATCTGAGTAATCGCGGTGGTTCATAACAGGAGATGAGTCTCGTAAATACTCAGGAGCGAGCCCGTGTAGGGCTTTATACGTTAACAGGAGAATTTTATAGTCTATGCGGAATTTGAGTGCAGTGCAGTGCTGATAGTACTGGACTAATATGGTCAAATTTTCCAGTTTTAGTAAGGACCCTGGCTGCAGCATTTTGAACTAGCTGAAGTTTATTTAAGTTACTGCCGGAACATCACTATATAATTACATCATACAACCCCTACACTATAATATTACTATATAATTACATCATACAACCCCTACACTATAACATCACCATATAATAACATCATAACACCCTTACACTATAACATCCCTATATATAGTTACATCATAACACCCATACACTATAACATCACTATATAGTTACATCATAACACCCATACACTATGACATCACTATATAGTTACATCATAACACCCCTACACTATAACATCACTCTATAGTTACATCATAACACCCCTACACTATAACATCACTATATAGTTAAATCATGTTAAGAAACAGTAAATATTAATATTAAAGGTATTTTTCAGCTGATCAGACAAAATGACATTTAATCCAAAAACCTGATTATGATTATGATTATGAATGAAGTGTCATGTGAGTGATCTTGTTTGGGCTGACTCAAGTGTCTGAAACTAGTGAGTTGTTTCTGGATATTGGACCTGAACTGTGTATGTGGGTGAGAGTGCAAAGGACAGTTAGGCTGACACCTCAAACCTGAATGTCCAGTATGTAGCATGTAATGCAGAAGTCAGCGCCTAAGCAGCAGAGATGAGGCCGGAGGACACATAGAAAACAGTAGTAATCAATAAATGATTTAACTTAATCAGTTAGAAACAGTTGCTGAGGAACCGTTTAACTGACCTTTGCACAGTATGTATGGGTGGGATTTTGGGGATATAAGGTCTTGCAAATGTAAGGATCATTGAACTTCTTCTACTGAAACTCTGTCTGAGTGGAAGGGGTTCCCAGAGCTCTGTTGTAATAAATTGCTAATTTGCTGAAGATCTAAGTATCCTGTCTCTCTATCAACTCTACTTCGGGCTTCCATCAAAAGAATCAAGGGGAACGCACTGGAGCAGTTGAGGGTAGTGCTGATTTTCCCAACAATTTGGAGGCACCGCTGGGATGGAGGTTTGGAGTTAGAGTGAATTCGGACCTCAGAGACGATCCTGTGAACCACTAGTCCAGCTGCAGCAATAAAATCAGGTAAGCAGAGCCTGTTTAATCGAAATCTGCAGATTGGTCTAAGCTAAATTTTGGACACAGTGGTCTCATTTGATTGCCTCCATCTAAAACAATAGAGAGATTGGATCTGGGCACATTGTAAATATCTAAATTGGGGTGAAATTTGGGGCATTGTATGTAGGTCTATCGTTTTGTTTGTGGCTTGCTCGCTTGAGGGATGAATGGGACCATATAAGGGGTGAAGTACTTTTAGAGTATGAGTTTAATTTAAAGAGTAGTTTAAAAAGTGTGAACGGGGGTCCTTAGGGAAAAGTGGGCAGTACTCCCACGAAACCACGGATGTGGCAACCCCACCTGGATTCGGACGCGGGCCAGTAAAGCTAGGTTTTGGCGGTTCCTCGGGGTTGGTGGTCCTAGAAATACCGAAGTTCTATGACTGGGTTATAGAGCGATTCTGTGTATGGCGTTTTGTCAGAGACAAGTAATCTGTCTGTATGTTTAGTTTAAAATATTGTATAGCGCAATCGGCTGCGTGCACACTGGTGCGTAGTTGTGAAGTTGCTGCATACTAGTTTTAACTGTGTGAATGGGTGTGCAAGCCGAGAGGGCTTGAGTGTGATTGGGGAGGCAGTTACAGGTATTTGCTTCCGTCAGGGACGGCTATTTGAGGATAGAAGTAAGCACGGCTCGGCCGGCTGGTCAGGGACCAGGAGTACCTAGCGTTGTGTAAAAGGAAACACACAAGAGTTGTCCTAGTGCGTTTAGGATGATCTTGTCATACACAGAGTATTGCTGTACATTTGAGCATTAAAAGAAAAGGGGTTTGAGTCCTCTAGCAATGTGCTTTGCTTAATGTTGTCTGTGTCTGCGGGGTGAAATTAAAATTGTAAATTATAGTGCCTGTAAAATTTGTAAAATTAAGCTAAGTGATTGTGTGTGGCAGTGAGTGAGAGAGTGATTGTGTGTGGCAGTGAGTGAGAGAGTGATTGGGTGGGGCAGTGTGTGTGTTTGTGTGTGGGGCAGAGAGAGTGTGTGACAGTGGATGAGAAAGTGTGTATGGGACAGAGTGTGTGAGAGTAGGTGAATATTGCAGTAAGAGGGTGTGAGCGTGTGTATGTGACGGATTGTGTGAGTGTGTGTATATTGCAGTGAGAGTGTGTGACCGTGTGCATGTGACAGAGTGTGTGTGAGAGTGTGTATATTGCAGTGAGAGTGTGTGTAAGCATGTGTGGAGCTCCGTCGGGCTCCGGTGAGAGGTATGAGTGGATGAATGTACAGAGTGGTGTGTGAGAGAAAATAAGAAGTACGGACGAGTCCCACTGCAGGGGAGGAGTCCAAGGCAGAGTAGGTGGTTAAAGTTGGGCCAATTCACAGAATTGGGAAAGGTTTCCTTTTGTACATTAACATTCTAGGAAAACACATTATAAAAATAGAAAAAGGATCAGTTCAGGAGGAAAAGAGAGGGCAATACACAGTAAAGATGGGGGATAGAGGTAAACAGGAGGGAGAATCTTATATGTGGGGATCCATGAACAAGCAGATAGAACATTTTATAAAAAGATTATGGGGTGGTAAGCAAGACAAAGCAACTAAAAAGGGGGAGGCAGAATTGAGGACAAGAATTAGCTTAATTCTGGAGGAGCAAGGGTACAAACCAGACACATGAGGGGTTAAATTGGCCACCTTAATATGGGATCAGTGGAGAAGGGCAAAAGCAGAACAGGATAGGGCCCAGAAGCAACTAGAGAAGGCTAGTATTCTAGCTAAAAAAATATGGAAGTTCAGAATACAAAGCACTTGTGCCTATAAAAAAATAAAAAATCCAGCTACTGTCCGCATTTCATATTGGATGGCATATTGTATTTAAGTGTAAACTGAGTTTATCATTCAGCGATATGCCAAATTATTTATATTCTTTTTTTTAGACTCTGAATGGGGGATACTGCTAGGGTAATAAAATAAAGTTCTAAATCAATATTATCATATAAGATCATGAGCATGAGTTTTCATGGCATTTAAAACTAGATTGGGCTTATACAATGTCACATGTAAAACATTTAATGAGCTCTATAGTTTTCTTGCTGCAGCACAAACAGAATCAGCTGAGCAATATACAATTGTGTAATCTGCATAATGGTGAATTTTGCAGTCTGAGGTAGAAGCAGAGCCAGCAATATAATTTAGGAATATATTAAACAAACCCGGACCAAAGATTTAACCTTGTGGTACACATTTAAGATACAGATGCTAAATCTGATTTATAATTATTCAATGACATGCATTGTTTTAGTTTTGGGTCCACTCCAGAGCAGTTTTATCAAAGCCAATCATTTCTAAATTCTTTAAAAGAGGTATGGGAGTAAAGGTAATAGTGATGGTAATAAATAAAATATGTACATAATTAATAAACTATGGGTACGTGGGGCCTTGCACAGGCTTTCACGGGCAACACCAGCTAGTGCATTTATGACAGTACGACGTACCTGGGTTTGCGCTCCCTAACTGTGCCCTGCAGGAACACTACAGCACTAAATGTTGATAAAACTGTGCTGCTACGCTGTGTGTGGTTCAGTGGGATAGGCTGGTTAGCCAAAGACGGGTAAGATCCCAACATATGACAAAGGGACAACCTAAGGCAGGCACAGTCTCGATCTGACCACCACATGCAATTCAACAGACCACGGAGAAACATCTCTAAAGTGTTCCAAGAAGGGAAGAGGAGTTGACAATGCAGGGGGAGAAAAGGGAGGCGCAGGCAAAGGGGTGTGTCTCCGTGAAAGTCTGGGCATGGTGGCCTGGCCCAACAGACAATTGGAGCAAATTTGTGGTAAATTTCTGCAACAGAACGAAGTTCTGTTTCAGAAAAAGGGCGAAATATAAATAGATCCATTGTTACCTTTACCACCATTACTTAACCATTATTTTTTGGGCAATTCAAAAACTTTTTGCTGTTCAGCTTTGAAAACTTTTAGGTTATCAGTTTTTAAACTTTTTGGCTGATGAAACCACCACTATGCAGATGGGCAATTGCTTTCAGTAAAGGTAACAAAAAAAAAAAAAAAACTAAATTTAACTAAACTTTTAAGACACACCCAATCCTAATTTTAAATACAAAATATAAACAGTACATGACATGCTCAATCCTGATTTTAAAATAAGAAATAAAGATAGTTACAAATTTAGGAAATGTGTGGGTTTAATAAATTGTTTAAGTAAGGGTCAGTAGAGTAAATGAGTATGAAGAGTAGTTATTTATCACAGAAAAAAAAAAAACTTAAAACACTAAATAAAACAAACTAGATCTGGAAATCAGGTTTTCATAAAATCTCTGACAAAATAACATAAGACAAGTAAATAGCACACTGAGGAAAAAGTGGGAACGAGATACAGGACATGCGGACAGAAGCAGGAAAATGTAAAATATAACTGTCTATGTGATTAGTTGGAGTCATGGGGAGTAGTTAGAAGAAAGGGACTGTGTGCAGGGGAAGGCGTGTGAGCCAAAGGAGGATAATAATTGATAATTTGGATAATTAGAGGTAGCAATTAAATGGAAAGAAACAGCAAAATGTTAGGAATCTGAAAGCACCTGTGACAGTAAAGATCATGATTGCATATAACTGAGAATCAGGACACTTGAAGGAGGTAAGAAAACAACAATTGGGCTAAAATCTGTGCACAGACAAAATTTAGAGCTACTTCCCTTAGAAAGTTAAATTGGAGCTCCAGTCAGGGCCGCTGCTAAGGTTTTGGAGGCCCTAAGCATAACTGGTCAGGGAGGAGCCCCCCCCCCCCAAAAAAAAAACAAAAACACACACACACACAAACACAAAAGGTTTACGCAAAATTTTACTATTTATTAAAATTACACATGTAACTGTGAATATTTACAACGTTATAAGTAAGGCCAATAACAGTGAAGAACAGCACAAGAGTACTATTTATAATGTATAAATAATAAATGAAACGATGCATGTCTATTTTAAGCAGTGGACACGTCATTTACACAAGCCAGCCTTAAAGGTTATGAAATTATCGTTTATATTCGTGGTGTATTTATATCAGCCTGTCAAAATCTATAGAGCTGTCTGATCCTGCTGTCATACAGACCATTTGGATAGTGCACTGACGGCATTAGTCAATAGGTAGGCTACTCTGTTTATTAATTTTTTATTAAAGTCACTAAAAATCTTCAAACTACACTACTACTATTTGCAAACGTGCCACGTGCCTTGCAATACCCAGATTAGTTTCTAGTTAAGCGTTTAAAGCTACCAAATCAGCAAAGCCAACGTAACTAGCTCAGGCAACACCACTGAACATGAAGTAATCAAAACTATTTAAACCTTTATCATCGAAGTTACTCACCAGAAAGGGATGCATGGGCCTCATCTTTCTGCTTCTTTTTCTTCTTCTCAGCTCCAGACTCAAACCGTCGCTTCATAGTTGAATTACCATTTAGTAGCAACTTCGCGCGGTGAACTTGTCTCCTGCCAAACTCAAGTAGCGTTGCTACTTTAGTTAGGACTAAGGTTGCCAGATAAGTTACGATTTTTCATCCTATTTGTTTATTTTATTTTAAGTTTTTAACTTACACAAATATTGCACTGGACAAGTTTTTGTATAGAATGGCCACATACACTTTAAAAATGGTTAAACATGCGCAAGATTTAGCGCCTCCATGCATTTTTTGATTATTTATTTGACTGGAAAATGTCACATCTGGCAACAACCAACAGAGCAAACCGAGCCGTGCCATTTCAGGCAATAGGGGTGGGGGCATTATATTATGCACAAAAATAATAACGTGCCGCTTTTAAGTAGTAGAGTAGGTGCCCCATGCAATGTTTAAAGACAAAAAAGATGAGCGTATCATAAATAATTCACATTGGGTTTTAAATTTAATAATGTCATAATTTCAACACATTTCATTCTCAGTCAATTTGGCTCCCTGCAACTGCAAAATGGTTGAGGCCTAACGCTGGCTGCGTTGTCTGCGTATGCAGAGCGGCGGCCCTGGCTCCAGTCTATTATGATAAATGTTCATTAACCAACTTAATTTGCAGGAAGGAGACATGAAGGACCACATAAAAGACTTTCAAATGGAATAGAAACCCTGAAACACCCAACAACATGTGTTCAATGAATATAAATAAGTCTCGTTTCAGATTTTACACAACAGGTGGGAGAAAAGGCTGAGGACGGCTTGGACCATTCCAGTAGCAAAGGGGGTCTTATTTCGCCACTACAAGAGAAAAGGGAATGAGCCTCACTGGATTTGGCCATTCCGGATGACAGAGAAAACAATGCACACAGTCCGGTTGAAGGGCAGAGGGTCCACCTGGTACCAGTGGAGCCAGTTCACCACATCAGCAGCACCACCTGAGAGATCACAGTCAGAGGCAGAGAGAGACGCAAGAGCAGCAAAGGCGTCTGACCCAGCTTAAGGCCGGCAGCAGGAGGGAGGGGTGACGTCCCCCGCAGCAGGGGCCTCACAGCAGCAGCAACACCAGCAAGAAGGGGACCCTTTCCCCGCGGCACAGGGGTCTCACTCACAGCGAGTGAGTGAGAGAACTCACTACATACAGCAGTAATTTGTTGCGTCAAAACCCAGCACACACAGAGACATTACACATCTCACTAACACATTCACATAGTCTCACCTCACAAAACAATTCACCTACACTGATAAACAGAGGCAGAATAAACCCTCTTACGTGCAATAGAGCTGGGACAGTCTACTCCCATGCTCTGAAGAACAGAAGAAAGAAGAAAAGAAGCAGACGAAATGTGTTCTGGACAACTGTATTGTTTGATTTTCTTTTGGTTTATTGTTATAATTTTATGGCTGGCAGTATTTACTCTAATAGTTTTAGTGGAAACTCGATGTCTTAAAGTGAATAAATCAGTAGGAGTAGAAAGGGGGTTCCACTCAACCTAAGAACAGGAAAGTCAAAAATACAGAGCGTTCAGCTGGAAAAGCCAACTTACTGTTCTTCTTCTTATTATTATTATTATTATTATTCTACGTTTATATTTCTCAACGCTACTCCTCCTACAGTTTTTTACATACACTGTAAAACCCGATAAGTTGACTAAACTCAAAACTTTTGTTGTAACCGATTACCTAATAAAAATTTAAGTTCATGTAATATAATTTTTAAGTACAGTGAATTTAACAAATACATATGGATATATATTTAAAATTAATATTTCCCTGAACTTGTATTTAGTCTTCTTTCTGGTTTGATTCAACTATTTTTTAAATACTCATAGAAAAGTAGATGAAAGAAAACGGTAAAGAATTAAAAGTACTGAGAGCACAGCAAGAACACAGAGTTACTGCAGCTCAGTAAATGATGCTCGTTCTTACAGCTACAACACAGAGACCAAGCATTTAATCATAATAGGTGATCTAAGTTTACCTAAGGTAGCCCCGGGTGAATCACTAAACACTGATGGTGAGTGTCAGAAACTGTTGGACACACCCAGTATGCAAATAGATTGTGACAGAAGCCAATGGAAAAGAAGTTGTTAATGGCAACAGACTAAGCCCAGTTATTATAAGTTGATTCAACTCAAAAAACTCAGTGTATATGTTCCCACAAATGTTCAGCTAACGCAAAATAGTTGAGTATTGTTTAGAAATCTCCAATTTTAAGTAAAACAGATTTAATTTATTTGAGTTCAAACAACGTATGGGTTTACAGTGTAGAACCATGAAAATTGACAAACACGTAGAACAGGTTCTTACATTTCAGACGTTCCACACACTACACACGCACACCACACATATACTACACACACCAAAACACACCACACCACACACACACACTACACACGCACCAAAACACACCACACACACACTACACAGACACCAAAACACACCACACTACACGTACCACACATATACTACACACGCACACCACACATATACTACACACACACCAAAACACACCACACCACACTACACGTACCACACACTACACACACACCACACATACACTACACACACACCAAAACACACATCACACACTACACACACCACAGCAACACCTTAGCAGCCAAGACAGACACCATAACGACACCTTCGCAACCTCCTAGCAACACCTTTCCAACACCTTAGCAGCCAACACAGACACCATAGCAACAACCACAGACAACATAGCAACACCTTATTTACCACCTAACAACACTTCAGCAACCACCTTGTAACCACTTAGAAACTACATAGCTACCAACCCAGATGCCAGAGCAACACCTTAGCAACCACCTAGCAACCGCTAAACAACGCCTGCAAATGCATTGGTATTCCATCAATTTAGCCAAAACTTTTTGAATTTTAGCATTTAGCTGAAAGGCAGCATAGCAACAACAACTCTTTACACTCTTCAGATAGAAACCACATAGCAATCATTTTTCCAATGTTATAAGCTCCAACTTAAAGTTCATTCACAAACTTTTCCCTTTCTAGTTATTAATTGAGATTTATAATTTATATTCAATCAATGCAGAAAAAGTGTGATGACCGGAGGGATTAAAACAGTAGGGCTGGGAGAGGTTCTACTTAGCCTTAGTTGAGAAAAGGTGCACACAGAACTGGTTTAGCTGCTAATTCATGTTCAAGTATGAAATACATTTTATATTTTTCCAGCTTACATACAGCATCCATTAACTTAGTGGCACATTTGGGTAAGAGAAACATTTCCTCCTCAGGTATGGCCGAAATTTAAACATCTCTGGAATTAGGTATCAACCATAGGTTAACAATATGGGTCCATTTTGCCGAGGGTAAATGGTCCAATAGGTTGGTACTAGGCATTGTCTCAAATATAAGTGTCTATCTTTTCCACTAAATGTTCACTAACCAGCTCTGATCCATTGAACAAACCCGGGACAGGCATCCAACATTTATAAAAGTAACACTCGGGCATTGATAATCACTTAGAACACTGGATGGTGAACGTGTTTGGCCAATGGAAGATCTTGATAATGTCTCTAATGCCATATATTGGAGCTTTAATTGTGAGGTTGACTACAGCAATGATTAAAATGTGAGGGTAAAACAGATTTAGTTCAGGTGGGAAATGTCCCACCTGAAAAGGGGGATTGTTAAGAAACAGTAAATATTAATATTAAAGGTATTTTTCAGCTGATCAGACAAAATGACATTTAATCCAAAAACCTGATTATGATTAAGAGAATGAAGTGTCATGTGAGTGATCTTGTTTGGGCTGACTCAAGTGTCTGAAACTAGTGAGTTGTTTCTGGATATTTGACCTGAACTGTGTATGTGGGTGAGTGTGCAAACTGAATGTCCAGTATGTAGCATGTAATGCAGAAGTCAGCGCCTAAGCAGCAGAGATGAGGCCGGAGGACACATAGAAAACAGTAGTAATCAATAAATGATTTAACTTAATCAGTTAGAAACAGTTGCTGAGGAACCACTTAACTGACCTTTGCACAGTATGTATGGGTGGGATTTTGGGGATATAAGGTCTTGCAAATGTAAGGATCATTGAACTTCTTCTACTGAAACTCTGTCTGAGTGGAAGGGGTTCCCAGAGCTCTGTTGTAATAAATTGCTAATTTGCTGAAGATCTAAGTATCCTGTCTCTCTATCAACTCTACTTCGGGCTTCCATCAAAAGAATCAAGGGGAACGCACTGGAGCAGTTGAGGGTAGTGCTGATTTTCCCAACAATCATAACACCCCTACACTATAACATCACTATATAGTTACATCATAACACCCCTACACTAAAACATCACTATATATAGTTACATCATAACACCCCTACACTATAACATCACTTTATAGTTACATCATAACACCCCTACACTATAACATCACTATATATAGTTACATCATAACACCCATACACTATAACATCACTATATATAGTTACATCATAACACCCATACACTATAACATCACTATATAGTTACATCATAACACCCCTACACTAAAACATCACTATATATAGTTACATCATAACACCCCTACACTAAAACATCACTATATATAGTTACATCATAACACCCATACACTATAACATCACTATATATAGTTACATCATAACACCCCTACACTATAACATCACTATATAGTTACATCATAACACCCATACACTATAACATCACTATATATAGTTACATCATAACACCCATACACTATAACATCACTATATAGTTACATCATAACACCCCTACACTAAAACATCACTATATATAGTTACATCATAACACCCCTACACTAAAACATCACTATATATAGTTACATCATAACACCCCTACACTAAAACATCACTATATAGTTACATCATAACACCCATACACTATAACATCACTATATAGTTACATCATAACACCCCTACACTATAACATCACTATATAGTTACATCATAACACCCATACACTATGACATCACTATATAGTTACATCATAACACCCCATACACTATAACATCACTATATAGTTACATCATAACACCCCTACACTATAACATCACTATATAGTTACATCATAACACCCCTACACTAAAACATCACTATATAGTTACATCATAACACCCCTACACTATAACATCACTATATATAGTTACATCATAACACCCATACACTATAACATCACTATATAGTTACATCATAACACCCATACACTAAAACATCACTATATAGTTACATCATAACACCCATACACTATAACATCACTATATAGTTACATCATAACACCCATACACTATAACATCACTATATAGTTACATCATAACACCCCTACACTATAACATCACTATATAGTTACATCATAACACCCCTACACTATAACATCACTATACATAGTTACATCATAACACCAATACACTATAACATCACTATATAGTTACATCATAACACCCCTACACTATAACATCACTATATAGTTACATCATAACACCCCTACACTATAACATCACTATATAGTTACATCATAACACCCCTACACTATAACATCACTATATAGTTACATCATAACACCCCTACACTATAACATCACTATATAGTTACATCATAACACCCCTACACTAAAACATCACTATATAGTTACATCATAACACCCCTACACTATAACATCACTATATATAGTTACATCATAACACCCATACACTAAAACATCACTATATAGTTACATCATAACACCCATACACTATAACATCACTTTATAGTTACATCATAACACCCATACACTATAACATCACTTTATAGTTACATCATAACACCCCTACACTATAACATCACTATATATAGTTACATCATAACACCCATACACTATAACATCACTATATATAGTTACATCATAACACCCCTACACTATAACATCACTATATATAGTTACATCATAACACCCCTACACTATAACATCACTTTATAGTTACATCATAACACCCATACACTATAACATCACTTTATAGTTACATCATAACACCCATACACTATAACATCACTTTATAGTTACATCATAACACCCATACACTATAACATCACTATATAGTTACATCATAACACCCATACACTATAACATCACTATATAGTTACATCATAACACCCCTACACTAAAACATCACTATATATAGTTACATCATAACACCCCTACACTATAACATCACTATATAGTTACATCATAACACCCATACACTATAACATCACTATATAGTTACATCATAACACCCATACACTATAACATCACTATATAGTTACATCATAACACCCCTACACTATAACATCACTATATATAGTTACATCATAACACCCCTACACTATAACATCACTATATATAGTTACATCATAACACCCATACACTATAACATCACTATATAGTTACATCATAACACCCCTACACTATAACATCACTATATAGTTACATCATAACACCCATACACTATAACATCACTATATAGTTACATCATAACACCCCTACACTATAACATCACTATATAGTTACATCATAACACCCATACACTATAACATCACTATATAGTTACATCATAACACCCCTACACTATAACATCACTATATATAGTTACATCATAACACCCCTACACTATAACATCACTATATATAGTTACATCATAACACCCATACACTATAACATCACTATATAGTTACATCATAACACCCCTACACTAAAACATCACTATATATAGTTACATCATAACACCCCTACACTATAACATCACTATATAGTTACATCATAACACCCATACACTATAACATCACTATATAGTTACATCATAACACCCATACACTAAAACATCACTATATAGTTACATCATAACACCCCTACACTATAACATCACTATATAGTTACATCATAACACCAATACACTAAAACATCACTATATAGTTACATCATAACACCCCTACACTATAACATCACTATATAGTTACATCATAACACCCATACACTATAACATCACTAAATATAGTTACATCATACAACCCCTACACTATAACACCACTATTTAATAACATCATAACACCCCTACACTATAACATCACTATATAGTTACATCATAACACCAATACACTAAAACATCACTATATAGTTACATCATAACACCCCTACACTATAACATCACTATATAGTTACATCATAACACCCATACACTAAAACATCACTATATAGTTACATCATAACACCCATACACTAAAACATCACTATATAGTTACATCATAACACCCCTACACTATAACATCACTATATAGTTACATCATAACACCCATACACTATAACATCACTAAATATAGTTACATCATACAACCCCTACACTATAACACCACTATATAGTTACATCATAACACCAATACACTATAACATCACTATATAGTTACATCATAACACCCCTACACTAAAACATCACTATATAGTTACATCATAACACCAATACACTATAACATCACTATATAGTTACATCATAACACCCATACACTAAAACATCACTATATAGTTACATCATAACACCCATACACTATAACATCACTATATAGTTACATCATAACACCCATACACTATAACATCACTATATAGTTACATCATAACACCCATACACTAAAACATCACTATATAGTTACATCATAACACCCATACACTATAACATCACTATATATAGTTACATCATAACACCCCTACACTATAACATCACTATATAGTTACATCATAACACCCATACACTATAACATCACTATATAGTTACATCATAACACCCATACACTATAACATCACTATATAGTTACATCATAACACCCCTACACTATAACATCACTATATAGTTACATCATAACACCCATACACTAAAACATCACTATATATAGTTACATCATAACACCCCTACACTATAACATCACTATATATAGTTACATCATAACACCCCTACACTATAACATCACTATATAGTTACATCATAACACCCATACACTATAACATCACTATATAGTTACATCATAACACCCATACACTATAACATCACTATATAGTTACATCATAACACCCCTACACTATAACATCACTATATAGTTACATCATAACACCCATACACTAAAACATCACTATATATAGTTACATCATAACACCCCTACACTATAACATCACTATATAGTTACATCATAACACCCCTACACTATAACATCACTATATAGTTACATCATAACACCCATACACTAAAACATCACTATATATAGTTACATCATAACACCCCTACACTATAACATCACTATATAGTTACATCATAACACCCATACACTAAAACATCACTATATATAGTTACATCATAACACCCATACACTATAACATCACTATATAGTTACATCATAACACCCATACACTAAAACATCACTATATATAGTTACATCATAACACCCCTACACTATAACATCACTATATAGTTACATCATAACACCCATACACTAAAACATCACTATATATAGTTACATCATAACACCCCTACACTAAAACATCACTATATAGTTACATCATAACACCCATACACTATAACATCACTAAATATAGTTACATCATACAACCCCTACACTATAACATCACTCTATAGTTACATCATAACACCCCTACACTATAACATCACTCTATAGTTACATCATAACACCCCTACACTATAACATCACTCTATAGTTACATCATAACACCCATACACTATAACATCACTATATAGTTACATCATAACACCCATACACTATAACATCACTATATAGTTACATCATAACACCCATACACTATAACATCACTATATAGTTACATCATACAACCCCTACACTATAACACCACTATTTAATAACATCATAACACCCCTACACTATAACATCACTATATAGTTACATCATAACACCCCTACACTATAACATCACTCTATAGTTACATCATAACACCCCTACACTATAACATCACTCTATAGTTACATCATAACACCCATACACTATAACATCACTATATAGTTACATCATAACACCCATACACTATAACATCACTATATAGTTACATCATACAACCCCTACACTATAACATCACTATTTAATAACATCATAACACCCCTACACTATAACATCACTATATAGTTACATCATAACAACCCTACACCATTACATCACTAAATAATAACATAATGCCCCCTCTACACTATCAGACCCCAGTAACTCATTGACTAAAGGGGGGCCGGTCTCCAGCGCATGAGGTGACTGGAAGCGCGAATGCGTCACGTGACGAGGCTACGTCAGCAGAGTAATGGCAGCCTCCTGCTTTCTGAACTAACAACACGGGGACAGGGGTTCTGAACGGCGGTTTTCTCTCAGCTAAAGTCCGGTCTGGAAGGTAACATCCCTCCGCCTCTCCGTCCTCCGCCCCCGGGACCGTTTCAGAGCGCGCTGCGGCGGAGGAAGGCTCGGGTTCGGCTCGCGTTGCTGGCGCGTGAACGGCGTTGTGATGTCGCGTGCTGCAGATGCGCGTGCCTGTTTACCCGCTGCTCGTTAGCGAGGTGGCTAACTAGCACAGCGGTTCCGCGCGGGTACGGGCTCTGAGAGCGAGGGCTATCGGTCGGTACGGGTGTCTTGGCTCAGCGCGGCGGCTGTTGTTTAGTTTATGCTGCGGTAGTTTATCGGGTGGGGGGGTGGGGTGGCTAAATGTTTATTTGAACATCTGATCACACCTCCCACCTCACTAACTAACTACTGCCCGATATAACCCGGTACCGCCGTATGTCCGTGTATCTGCTCCAGAAACCGTGAATTAAACACAGCGCGGGGTTAAAAACGGGCTCCATCATCTGACAGCTTGTTTATTTTCGTTACAGGATTCAGCCAATCAGCGATCGCTGGTGTGTTTTTGTCCGACGTGATTGGACAGGGCGCCGCTCAACAGTCATTCCTGTCTCTGTAGTAAAAATTCAATGAAAAATAAAGACAGGCCTCGTGTTCCCTTATAATAACGAGCTGTCTGTACAGATTTGATATTGAGATCTTTTGTGTATAATGTTTAATGGGTAAGATATAAATTAACTCCTTCACAGTGGGCAGGTGTACAATTCTAAGGAAACTTCTAGATGGGATTGTTTACATCCAAATTATTTTAGGAAATTCATAAAAGCTAAATCAAAAAAGTTGAATACTGAAATGATTATAAACATGCTGCTTAATGCCAGAGACACTTTTTGGTTTTATTTTTGTTTGGACAGTATAGTATCCCAGCAATAATAGTAATTTTACGTCCAAAGTATTTTAACACTTATGAAAGCTAATTTAACACATTTAATATGTAAAAATGCTTAGAAACTTACTGCCTAATTCTAGAGACACTATATAGTTTTAAAACTTTTGTTTGGACAATATTTTATCCCAAAAATAATTGCAGTAAATTATTGTTTTAATTATTTTAACCTAAAAGAGCCCATAGTGATGTGTGTGTGTCACATGCCCTTTAAAAAGCTGTGTAAAATTCTGTAAGAACTCTGTACTTCACTTTAACTTCTTATCTTTACTTAACTTTAAGTTAAGTAAAAGTCTAAATTTCTAGGTGATATATACGTTACCTTACATTAGGCGGATGCTTTTATCCAAAGAAACCTTTGTCGGGGGGATATACTGAACAACTTGAGAGCATCACTACATGACAGGGTGTGAATCTGTGTTCGTCCGTCTCACTTTATTTACAGAATGCAGTAGAGTTGGGTTAGCCCTCAAGATAAATGTATATCATTTTCAAAGTGTACTTTTTTGTTTTTACAGATCTGTTCCAACCAGTTTAACAATTAAAGCTTTAACTAAATGTTTTACTTTCCATATAACTAGTTCTGATCTGAGTTCTAGAACAAAATGTTAAATGCAATTATGTAAATGTTGTGGCATTCATGTTACATTAGGATTTAAACCTTAAAATATTTACATTCGTGTTTCCACAATAAGAAACATGAATGAGCATAAGTTTATCTGATTCTCTTGAATTCTTTCATTAAACTTCAGAAATGGGTCTGGACTCTCACCATTCTGTGCCAGTAATAGATTGGTAATATAATATTGAATAATATATTTACAGTAGAATGATAATGCAGTAACACCCCTTTAAAGTAACTTTTAAAAATTATTATAAATATTCATAAAGATAAAAAAAATAATAATTATACCACTTATTTAAATAGGTTGGTGTGTTATTAGGTATGTCATTCAGCAATGATTATGGTTATTAGGTATGGACGATATGGCCCTAAAATAAAATACATTTTACTGTATTTTTGCGTTAACAATGTTCTAGACAGTATGATAAAACCATTGACGTTTTTTAAATTAATTTTAAGAATGTACTTCTGCAACAAAATAAGTATTAATGTTTTATTTACTATAATATGAGTTTCGCACATTCATTAGAAACAACCCAATGCATAAAAATTTGTAAAAAAAACAATTTAAAGTAAATACAGTAAATAGCAAAATAAATACATAGTAGACTGCCTTCAAGATGGATTTTTTTAAATCAGCTTTCATACTGCTCTCCCATGACCCCTATCATGACCTTCTATAAACTGTCTGTAGGAAAAGCAAGGTTATGGTCTAAACTGTTATGCATTAACAGTTATGCAATTGTGTATCCTGATGCATCATAAATTGCAGTTAGCATCCAAAGTACCACATGAGAAGTCAATGTATAACTAGTGAACAGTCACATTTAGTCGTTTTATGCCACATAAAGGTTAGAAAGCTGAGGGCTCTCTGACTTCTCACTCTACTTTACCTCACACATCTTGATTTTTGGAGAAAGAAAGGGAAAAACATGAGCTCAGGTACTGTTTAAACTAAAGATTTTTCCTTTGACTTTTATCGACAGACTGCATTGTGAGAGTGTGTTTATTAACAGTGTTTAGAGCAGTGGATGTATTATATTGAGAATTGCTAACAATGGATAAAGATAAATAATTAACCTGGTTTGAATGAGGCTAACTGGATATGTAAAGTTGCCTCAGCCCCCCAGATCACCAGGGGCCAGTGGGTATGCTTCATAAGTTTGCCATTAAGGTTTTGTGGATCCAGACTGAATCTCTCTGTCTAACTTCAGAGTAAATGGGTGGGGCCAATCTGCTGTAGTTTAAGTGCTTTGGTGTTTGTGACACCACATAAAAACAGACTTTAAAAGTGTCGTTGAATTTTATCAATCATAGTTATAGTTTTTATTTTTATTAATAACAGTTTAAGTAAGCATTTTAATTGTATGTGATTGCAGGCACCGCCATGTCGCCAAAGATCACAGTGGAGCTGCTGAGGCAGCTGCGGCAAGCGATGAAGAATAGCAAACATATCACAGAGCCCCTCCAGGCCTACATCATTCCTTCAGGAGACGCGCATCAGGTATGAGGACCAACCCACAGTATCTTTCCAGTCAAGACTGTGAGTATGAAGGAGTAAAGTCAGAGTCGAGACTGAGGTACGGTAGAAGCCAAGGCTGCATGGTAATTCGGTCTAATTCAAGGCTGTGTGGTAGACAAGTTGAAGCCAAGACTCAGACATTGTAGAAGTTAAGGCCTAGGTAAAAAAGAGATGTTGCAGTTATTAAAGTCCTGTTTAACACTGAGATGTTGTAGTGGTTAAATCTGAGTTAAAAGAGTGTGGCTTTGTGGTTGTCAAGTGTCTGTGTCAAGACTGGGACTTTGTAGTAGTAAAGTCAGACTCTAATCTGAGACTGTGTGGCAGATGCATCCAAGTCAAGACATAGGCGCTGTAAAGTTAGGAGTCAAGACTGAGACTCTGTAGAAGGGAAGAGCTAAATAATGGGCAAAATAATTAGCTAAAGTTGAGTTTCTGAAGTCTGAGTCATGAAAGGCTTTGTAGTTGTTGTTGAGTTCTAGTCAAAAACTTTGCAGGAATAAAGTCAACACAGATCCTCTGTGGTAGTTGAGTCAAAGTCAAAACTGAGACTTTTTAGTAGTCAAGTCAGCCTAATTTAAGACTGTGTGGTAAAGTCCTAGTCAGGACAGAGACATTGTAGTAATCATGTCTGAGTCAAAATCAAGACTTTGATAATACAGACATTGTAGTGGTCAGGTCTGTATATATTGTTGCTGTTGTAATGCACACATTAAACACACAGATATTTCTGTAACAATAGATCTTTAAAATATCCTAAATATCACATTAGAATTAGTGTCATTATATGGTTTATTGGGGCATGTAGGGATAGCTGGTGAGATCCTGAATGTACTATTCAGCATTTCATCAGCTGTACAAGGGCTAAATCGATTCAGCTTGCATAAAGGTGTGTGTGTTGCTCTTAAGCAAGGATAAAATTGTATCCAACTGATTATTGATTAAATTATCGCATTAACCCCTGTTAACTCTTCACGTTTGGCTTTTTTTCTGAATAGAGTGAATACATTGCCCCATGTGACTGCAGACGCGAGTTCATCTGTGGCTTCAATGGCTCTGCAGGTACGGTTGTGTGTGTGTGTGTTTTTTTTTTCTTTAGATAAAATTTGAATATAGTCTAGTACTAGGCTTTTTCCCTGTCAGAGAAACAACCTCAGAAATGCTTCTCCAGACCAGAGGTGTCCAAAGCTTATGAGTGGTAATGAGGGGCTTTTTGATTAAAAGTCACAATTCATAAACATACGTCTGATGTGATAGTCGTGATGTGATACGTGTGCTGTCATATTCAATATTGGTGGTAAGAAAGTTGGAATCCAGCACAGGTAGCAGTAGCTGGAAGGTGTGGACATACTGATCAAATCTGGGTGGTGTTGTGTTTGTCTTATATGCTGGTTTTAGGCACTGCTATTGTGACAGAACAGCATGCTGCCATGTGGACAGATGGGCGGTACTTCCTGCAGGCCAGCCAACAGATGGACAACAACTGGACTCTGATGAAAATGGGTATGGTCAACATTAATGCCACAGTTGGTAAACATTGTGGTGGATTATGTAGGATTTTTCTTCTTGGCTTCTGAAATATACATTTAAAAGCATTTGTACTTCATATAACCTGTATTTACAGTATTAGTAGAACAGTATTTCAAAATACACTCTTAGTGGGTGCGAGAACCCTCCCTCTACTCATCATTTAACTTGGTTAGTTAGTGCTAAAACCTTTGCCACATTTCAGGCTTCAAACATAAAGATATGAAATTGTAATTGTTGTTTTGTGAAGAATCAACAAGAAGTGGGACACAATCGTAAAGTGGAGCAAAATGTTTTGGATATTTTAAACTTTTTTTATAGAAATAAAAAAAACTGAAAAGTGGGGCCAGTAATATTATACCCTTTACTTTCAGAGCAGCAAACTTACTCCAGAAGTTCAGTGAGGATTTCTGAATAATCCAATGTGGATCTAAATGACCGATGATGATAAATAGAATCCACCTGTGTGTAATCAAGCCTCTGTATAAATGCTCCTGCTCTGTGATCAGAGTCTCAGAGTTCTGTTTAAAATGAAGAGAGCATCATGAAGACCAAGAAACACACCAGGCAGGTCCGAGATACTGTGGTGGAGAAGTTTAAAGCCAGATTTGGATACAAAAAGATTTCCCAAGCTTTAAAAATCTCAAGGAGCGCCGTTCAAGCGATCATACTGAAATGGAAGGAGTATCAGACCACTGCAAATCTACCAAGACCCGGCCGTCCCTCTAAACTTTCAGCTCAAACAAGGAGAAGACTGATCAGACATGCAGCCAAAAGGCCCATGATCACTCTGAATGTACTGCAAGTAAGGAGGACGCTGAGGAGGATCAACCCCCGATCCACACCAGTACGCATACAGGAAGAACTGATCCACAGAGGATGCCATTTCCTCCGTGGTCCACACTGCCCTCACCCACCTGGAGCAGAAGGATTCCTACGTTCGGATGCTCTTTGTGGACTTCACATCTGCTTTCAACACCATGATTCCTCAGACCCTGATAACCAAACTCTCCTCACTTGGACTGAGCTCTTCCCTGTGCAACTGGGTCCTAGACTTCCTGACCAACAGGCCACAGTCTGTCATCTACTCCCCCACCGTAATCCTCAGCACTGGCTCCCCTCAGGGCTGTGTGCTGAGCCCCCTCCTGTTCACACTGCTCACATATGACTGCTCACCTCTCCATCCAGGCTGTCATATTGTGAAGTTTGCGGACGACACGGCAGTGGTTGGATGCATCACGAACAGAGATGAGTCCAGCTACAGGCAGGAGGTGGATTCGTGCAGAGAGAACAACCTCTGCATCAATGTAAAAAAGACAAAGGAGATGATTGTGGACTTCAGAAGGGGCCAGCATGCCCACCTCCCCCTGCACATTGGAGGATCTGCGGTGGAAGTGGTCGACAGCTACAGGTACTTGGGTGTGCACCTGAGCAGCAACCTCATCTGGAGCAACAACACTTCCACTCTGGTCAGGAAGGCACATCAGCGGCTCTACTTCCTCAGGAGGCTGAGACGAGCTGGACTCGGGAGCGCAGTCCTCACCTCCTTCTACAGATGTGTGGTGGAGAGCGTCGTGTGCTCCAGCATCAATGTGTGGCATGGAAGCTGCTCTGCTGCAGACAGGAAAGCTCTGCAGAGGGTGGTGAAGGCTGCACAGAGGATTGTTGGAGTTAGATTCCCCAGCACCACAGACATTTACACCTCCAGATGCAGGAAAAGGGCACTTCCTGTCCTGCTCCCCTCAGGCCGGAGGCTGTGGAGCATCAAGTGCAAAACAACTAGACTCAGAAACTGTAACTCAAACTGTAAGACTCAACACACTGCACTGTCACTTTACAACTACAATTACTGTTTACAAACACTGTAACCTTAAACCACACTGAGACACTTTACGCCCTTAATTCACATTATCATGCTGCTATAGCAAACTTGCACTCTGGACTTCATGTTGCTGCCACCTGCCTACTCTCCCTATTTTTTGTGTATTTATCTTGATGTCTATTTTGTTCTATTCTATTTTAATGTGTTCTTACTTTTATTTTATTTTATTTTATTTATATTGATCTATTTTAACATTTGCTTCTGGGTGTAAACTGGGTTGTAAGATCACAATTTTGTTCCAGCTCATGTACCACATGATGCGAATGACAATAAAATCTCCTTGAATCCTTGAAAACTGCAGAGATCTACAGCTAAGGTGGAAGACTCTTTCCATGGGAAAACAATCCCTGCCGTGCACTGCACAAATCTGGCCTTTATGGAAGAGTGGCAAGAAGAAAGCCATTTCTCAAAGATATCCATAAAAACTCTTGTTTAAAGTTTGCCACAAGCCACCTGGGAGACTCACTAAACATGTGGAAGAAGGTGCTCTGGTCAAATAAAAATCGAACATTTTGTCCACAATGCAAAACATTATGTTTGGCGTAAAAGCAACACAGCTCATCACCCTGAACAGACCATCCTCACTGTTAAACATGGTGGTGGCAGCATCATGGTTTGGGCCTGCCTTTCTTCAGCAGGGACAGGGAAGATGGTTAAAATTGATGGGAAGATGGATGGAGCCAAATACAGGAGCATTCTGGAAGAAAACCTGTTGGAGTGTGCAAAAGACCTGAGACGGGGACGGAGATTTATCTTCCAACAAGACAATGATCCAAAACATAAAGCAAAATCTACAGTGAAACGGTTCACAAATAAACGTATCCAGGTGTTTGAAAGGCCAAGTCAAAGTTCAGACCTGAATCCAATTGAGAATCTGTGGAAAGAGCTGAAACCTGCTGTTCACAAACCAACGCTCTCCATCAAACCTCACTGAGCTCCAGCTGTTTTGTAAGGAAGAATGGGCAAAAAATAATATTATACTATATATATAATAATATTACACGCCCCATTTTTCAGTTTAAAATTTCCAAGAATCTCAATCAGTGTAAACACTTCTCACATTATGTCCACATCCAGGTCTGAAGGAGACCCCATCGCAGGAGGACTGGCTCATCAGCATCCTGCCAGAAAACTCCAAAGTGGGGGTTGACCCCTGGATCATTGCTGCTGGTCAGTATTAACACTGCACCAATCCCATTTCTCTTTTGTATCTCTAGCCCTTGTTTTCAAGTGACTTGTACCTCTGTTCCAATGGGAAGGAATTGTGAATTGTGAAAACCCTTTAAGCACCCTTTACAGATAATGCTGGAGCACTACAGCAACCTAGCTGCTGGATAGCTAGTTATCTTTAAGGCATTGTATGTCTTCAGATAGGGGGCAAGTGGTGCAGCAATTCATTATTATTTTTCATTATTATAATTCCTCTCTGATGGGGAGCTTTTATTAGCTTTTACTTTATATTTCTAGTCCACCTGTAGCCTCTGTCCCCTGTTGCCCCATTTAGCTAGCTAGCTATCTTCTGAAACAAACTATAATTTTTTTTATCCTTGGAAAGGGGGGGTGGTTTAGGATGCTGAGTGAGTGTGTGCTGGGGGCAGGAATGGGATGGGAGGGTAGAGCAGGGCGGGAGTTCAGCATCCTCACAGCCTGATGGATGGAGCTGTCTCACAGTCTGCTGGTCCTTGCCCCGAGACTCCTCAGTCTCCTCCCTGATGGCAGCAGGCTGAAGAAGCTGTGTAGTGGGTAGTCAACATTAGAATTGCATTCATAAGTGTGTCTCAGTAAAAACAGTTTCAGTCTTATTGTCATTCTGTGCCAATAAATAAGTAAACGTGTACATTATCAAAAACATGGTTTACTATTAACATTAAATAAAGTGATGTAATAAGTCAAGTTAAGGGGTCCAGGGATTTTTTTTTTCTGCGAGTTATTCATACTCACAGTGTTCTTTCCTACGTGCGACACACGTCACGTTTGTTTATTTAGGCTCAAATATGGGTTAAATCTTTAGAAATAACACTCACTACCCCTTCCTATTTCTTCTATACTGCTTTTGTTGTCTTACAGACCAGTGGAAGACCATGGCTAAAGCTCTAAGCAGTGCTGGCCACTCTCTGGTTGCAGTACAGGAAAACCTCATTGATGCTATCTGGGAGGACCGACCTGCCCGGCCCAGCACAAAACTCAGTGCTCTGGGGCTTAAATACACAGGTAAACAAACACACACACACACACACTTCTTGAGGCCCAACACTTTAGCTTCAGCTTGAAGCACTTTTGGGACAGCCAATCGGCGCTCAACTGAACCTCATAAGCATTTTTTATGTCAGCTGGTGTACACTTGACATTCCCAAAGGCCGTATGTAATTTGATCACAAAGTGTTACCTCAAGGGATGGCTTGTGAACAGCTAATGTATAAAGTGTGAGGTGTTATCTTGTGATTAGGGTTGAACACTGACCAGCATACTGTTGTATTTTTTTTAATGCCAACCTCAATCCTCCAGCTTGAAATAGTTTGTGTACTGCTCCAAAAAACTTATTCCAAAATGTATTATATTAATCTCTTTCCTCAAAAATCTACACAAAGTACCTCATTATGACCATGTGAAAAAAGTTTTCTTGAGAATTCTGAAAATGTATTAAAAATAAAAAACTAAGAAATCACATTTACGTAAGTATTCACAGCCTTCGCCATGAAGCTCAAAATTGAGCTCAGGTGCATCCTGTTTCCACTGATCATCCTTGAGATGTTTCTACAGCTTAAATGGAGTCTATCTGTGGTAAATCCAGTTGATTGGACATGATTTGGAAAGGCACACACCTGTCTATATAAGGTCCCACAGTTGACTGCCTGTCAGAGTGCAAACATCAAACATGAAGTCAAAGGAATCGTCTGTAGACCGCCGAGACAAAATTGTCTCATGGCACAAATCCGGGGAAGGATGCAGAAAAATTTCTGCTGCTTTGAAGATCACAATGAGCACAGTGGCCTCCATCATTAGTAAATGGAAGAAGTTTGGAACCACCAGGACTCTTCCTAGAGCCGGCCGTCCGTCTAAACTGAGCGATCGGGGGAGAAGGGCCTCGGTCAGGGAGGTGACCAAGAACCCGATGGTCACTCTGTCAGAGCTCCAGCGTTCCTCCGTGGAGAGAGAAGACCCTTCCAGAAGGACAACCATCTCGTCAGCAATCCACCAATCAGGCCTGTATGCCTTAGTAAAAGGCACAAGGCAGCCCAAGGGAATTTACCAAAAGGCACCTGAAGGATTCTCAGCCCAGGAGAAACTAAATTCTCTGGTCTGATGAGACAAAGATTGAACTCTGTGGTGTGGACGCCAGGCGTCATGTTTGGAGGAAACCAGGCTCTGCTCATCACGAGGCCAATACCATCCCTACAGTCAAGCATGGAGGGGGCAGCATCATGCTATGGGGATGTTTTTCAGCTGCAGGAACTGGCAGATTAGTCAGGATAGAGGGAAAGATGAATGCAGCTGTACAGAGACATCCTGGATGAAAACCTGCTCCAGAGCGCTCTTGACCTCAGACTGGGGCGACGGTTCATTTTTCAGCAGGACGACGATCTGAAGCACACAGCCAAGATCTCAAAGGAGTGGCTCTGTGAATGTCCTGGAGAACATCTCTGGAGAGATCTGAAAATGGCTGTGCACAGACATCTCCCACCCAACCTGATGGAGCTTCAGAGTTACTGCAAAGAAGAATGGGCAAAACTAAATAAAGAGAGGGGTGCCAAGCTTGTGACATCATATTCAAAAAACCTTGAGGCTGTAGTTGCTGCCAAGGGTATTTCTACAAAGTATTAAGCAAAGGCTTTGAATTTTTAAGGAAAGATATTAATTTAGTACAATTTGGAATAAGGCTGTAACGTAACAAAATGTGGAAAAAGTGAAGCGCTGTGAATACTTTCCGGATGCGCTGTATATACACTTCTACACTCTTAAAGGAATTGACCTTTTGACCTGTAAGCCTGAGATAAATACTAACCAGAAACTGTTCTGTCTGAGGAAACATGATGTCAGCATTTACACAGCATTTATATTTGCTTAATATAAGGCAATATTACAATGCAATAAGTAAATGTATATTCTACAATAATTATGGCAAAGCGATGTCCACTGTGTGATGGGTGTACCGGAAACACACTGTACAAGGCATTACTACCCAAAGTGGACAGTGCAGTTTATGGTAATGATCGTGACCAGCGATGTTTGTCTAGAATGGTCAGTTCAAACAAACAAGTGAGTCCCACAGGTCAGTACAACATTCTTTAGCTCCCACTGAACATGGCAGAAGTGTAAGGCATTAGAGTTGCAAGAAAAAGTATGTGAACCCTTTGGGATTACTTGGGTTTCTGCATAAATTGTTAATTAAATGTGTTCTGATCTGAGGTCACAACAATAGACACACACAGTCTGCTTAAACTAATACCTCACACACAAAAAAAGATATGTTTGCATGGTTTTATTGAACATGTTATAATTCACAGTGCAGGGTAGAAAATGTATGTGAATCTTTGGATTTAATAACTGGTTGATCCTCCTTTGGCAGCAAAAAACTACACAATCGTTTCCTGTAGCTGCAGATCAGCTGCAGATCAAAAGCAGCAAAGCAGCCCCAAACCATGATGCCCCCTCCACCAGGTTTCACAGTTGGGATGAGGTTTTGATGATGGTGTGCTGTGCCTTCTTTTCTCCACACATAGCTTTGGGTGTTTCTTCCAAACAACTCCAATTTGGTTTCATCTGTCCACAGTATATTTTTCCAGTAGTGCTGTGGAACATCCAGGTACTCTTTTGCAAACTTCAAACATACAGTGTCACTACCCGATCTGTATTGCCTGCCCGATTTGTGCCGCGCATGCGCACTGTAAACTGAGCAGGGAGCACAGATCGGGCAGCCACGGCTGTCGACAGTTTTCTGCGCTGTGAGATCCCTGATCAAGCTTAACTTCCCTTTTCTGAATTCTAGATAGACTGATAGGTGTTTAAACCAATTATAATTCGAAAATAATCTGTTAAAATGTATAAACCTGTGGTGTTTTTATTATTTTTTACATATACCAAGTCTGTAAACTACTTCACATTTTTTTTGTTAAATTACAAACAAAATACAAACATCAACCAGAAAATAATTTTCTTTGTCCTTGAGCAGTTGATATATAAACTGTGCATGTTATGCTTTGTAAATTTAGTATTAACGGGTGTGTAAGACATTTTGGAATTTTTATTACTTTACCATTATAACAAAACTGTTTGGGTTATACCCATCTTATGGGGGTGGTCTTTGACCAGTTGTAGTATTTCTCAAGCTAACAAAGAATTTATGTATAAAACAAAATAATTTTATTCTTAAAATACACAGCAAAGTATTATAAATAACAGCTGCCTGGACCTGGTTCTGCATGCGTCAATCAACTAACACCAGTTAATCCCTCACTGAAATTCTGCATGCTACATTTTATCAGCAAGCTCAGAAATTTCCCAAAACTCTGTGATTCATGTTTAGAAATATCAATATGCTACTAACCATTAAAAATAAGGTACAACACATTCATCAAAATATCAGTTTATTTTACTCCCCCATCCCTCTCAACACACATCCCCTCCCTCCTCCACCAACACACACACACACACAAATGGTGTACAATCACAGTGTGTGCGGAAGTACAACTTTGCATTGCCTTCCCGATCTGATCCTATCAACAAAAATGTTAAAACAGTACTGTTTTTGATCAACAGCAGTCATTATCTGTTCCATCAATTCTATAAGAGCTATTGATGTTGAATTATTTGCTCTAAACCCATACTGACTGCTACTTAAAATATTTTCTTTATCAATAAATTTATCTAATCTACTCACAAATAATTTCTCTAGAATTTTTGAAAACTGTGGCAACAGGGATATTGGTCTATAGTTCCTAAAGACACATTTGTCACCATTCTTATAAAAAGGAACTACGTTAGCTATTTTCATATTATCAGGAATATTCCAGTTGAAAATGATAAATTCCATTATATCTGTCTCTAACATCATATCCATGGTAGCTCAATCTTTTGACCTTTTATCTGCAAGATTTTTTTTTTACAATGCTCAGTATTTCTTCTTTATCAGTTTCACCAAGAAAGATGTTGTTGACGCAACCCATGACTGTATGACTTTTATTATCTACTTTTGGTATTTTGGCTGCAAGACTTGGGCCGACATTTACATAGTAATGATTGAATTTGTTTATTATTACATTTTGATCAAATATTTCTTTGTCATCTTTTACAAAATACTGTGAAATACCTGAAAGTGTTTTATGATTTTTCAAAACACTATTCATTACTCCCCATGTTGCTTTCATATCACCCTCACTATAATATTTACACATTTTTACAAATTGGAAACACCATCAACAGTCATTGACATTTATCCCTAATTTTACACTTTAATTTAATTTAATTTAATTTAATGTCTTAAAATGTTATTTTCAATATGCGATCCTCCCTGATTTCTGCCAGTTGTTCCTGTGCCAGCAGTGGCAAGTCTTTTGAGCTTTCTGTTGCACATGAACTCCAAACTGCTCAAAAGATGAAAAGTATTCCGTAAATCTCCCATCAAGCATTTTCAGATGCTGAGAGATAAGGTCAGAAAAAGTGCTGCTGTCCGAATGTTCACTGTACAAAGGAAACATCTCAGACCTGCCCTGTTTCACAAATGAGGCCAGAGTGTGAGCTTTGATCTGAAGCCACGCAGTTTGTCAGTTTGGTGTGAAGATTTTCGCCTGAATTTTAGTGTTCAGTTCGTTAAGATGCCTAAAAATGTCAGCCAATTACTCAAGTTTCACACACCATCCTGCGTCAGTGATGAACTCCGCGTATGAAGAGTTCTCTCTGGAACGTTCTGAGCTCTTCTTTAAGTTCATAAATTAGGGTTCTGTGCCTTTGTTTTAGTAGGCATTGATTTAAAAAATAAAAAATTCTCTCTGATATGGTCACCATCTAAGAATCGAACATTTGCCAGGAGTTGAGCATGTCCGCTGATGTCCGTTGATTCATCAACTTGTAAGGAAAATTTCCCACTAGATTTGATTTTTTCCAAAACCATGTCATTGTCATTGATTCGCCTTCCAATTGTACAGTCCGACAGTGGAACCTTTGCAATTACCTTCGCTGCCTGTGGACCTAGCATTTTGTCCACAATTGCTGCGCATGCTGGCAATATGACCGTCTCGGCAATCGTGTGTGACTTTTTAGCCTTAGCTACGATCTCAGCCACTAGATAGCTAGCCTCCAGGGCTTTCTCTGACACTTTTGCACACTTCATAATCATTTGCTCTTGGTTGGTTGGTTATGCTGACTTTTCAAAGGTGTAAAATACTCTGCACCCTTGCTGGTTAGCGATGGGTGGTTGGTTGTCAGGTGTCTTTTGAGCTTGCTCGGAACCGTCGCTTGGTTCAACAATTTCATACCACATACCAGACACAGAGGGAGAGGGCATACTGGATCCCCGGTGAAGACGAAGCCATACGACAAGTAGCTGACGTCATACTGTCTTCATCATGAGGGGGGAAAACTTTGTTTACGTGAGGCTACGTCAGTGTGTCCCAATTTAGGGGCCGCATACTTCGGAGGCTGTATTCGAAGGTAGATTACGTCACAGCTGCGCAGAAGTACACCGCCTACCTCTGTGGGTCGCATCCTTCAGAGTAGTGCTGGACGATATGGCCAAAATTTATATCACGATATATTCCTTAGTTTCGGTCGATACAATATAATTTCGATATCGATATAAATACTTTGAAGGCCTCAGAAAAACTGCTAAGAATCCCTGCAATGGAAATCTGTACACTAATGTCTGAAATTTTAAATTGAAGTCTTTAAAGCCTCCTCTCACAAAAAAAACTGTATAATACTTTATAAATAAAAAATGATCAGAATAAATCAATGCTCACTTTTATTTGCATGTAGCAAAATAAAAACATGACATCCCTGTCAAACATAAACCTATAACCTATATACAAATTACCAATATAAATAACTTTACATTACAACAGAGGCAGAGCTTCTTATTCTTTTGTAAACATATTTAACAGATCAAAACAAAAGTGCTTCAACCAGAATAAGGAATACAAAAAGCCTTCATGTATATAAAGGGAACATGATATCCCTGTCAAATAAACAAACCTATATCAACTATAAATAACTTAGATACAACATAAACTACAAAAGTGTTTTAGCCAGAATAAGGAAGATATTGTGTGTAGTGAATCTGCTTGAGGTGGAGGAACGGATGTATTACTGTTGCTGGTCGGCTCCACTCTCCGGAACAATTTGGAGCAAGCTGAAGTCTGAAGTTTATCAGAACTTTGAAAGCCGAAACACTGGATTAGACCTGCTTCCCTCAACTATCCGCTCATTCTTCATCTAAATGTTAGAGTCGGTTTCGCTTCATCGCGGGCGGGTTTTAGGTGCGGAGCGGAGCGGAGATCCGCTCGATTAGGGTCGGTTTCGCTTCATCGCGGGAGATTTTAGGTGCGGTGTGGAGAGGAGGCGACCCAGGTCTAGTCTAGCCTAGCCTAGCCTATCTGGCTACGTGCCTGTATGATTGCGTCATCACGCACTGACGTAGCCCGGCTATGTTCAGGGCTGCAGTGAACTGACGCCGCTAAAAAACGCCTGTCTGTAAATAATACATATCGATATATCACAAAAATGATATCACCGTTATTGAAACATTTCTTATCGCGATAAATATCGATATCGAAATATTGTCAAGGCCTACTTCAGAGTATGCTGCCTTTGAATTGGGACACACCCAGACACGCGCTGACTCCGGAAAGCAAATATGCTCGTGAGGCGCAATATTTTGACGGCACCCCCGATAAAGCCAGACGGCACCCTGGTTAAGAAACGCTGGTCTACATCATATATTTTAAACTCTAAGTCATTTGTTTATTATTTTGTTTTTTTGGTCCAGTAACAGAGCATTCGATAAAAAAAAGTAAATTTATTTTTGTTTCTGTTATGTAACTGTTATTTGATGTGCATCCACTATTTATCAACTTCTAACCTGTCTAGTTGTTCTAAGAATCTGATCCACAGACCTTTACCATTCTCAGGCGCATCCCTTGTTTTTAGAAAAACTTTACAGTTCTCTGTCCATGTAGCCTGGTTTTCTTATTAACCTGGCTGTCTTTGCAATGTCTGCATTCTTTTTGGTGAGATTGGTGGGTTACAGTTCTGGTAAAAGTGTTTCAGAGCTGGTAAAAGTGTTTCAGAGCTGGTAAAAGTTTTTTAGTGCTGGTAAAAGTGTTTCAGAGCTGGTAAATGTGTTTCAGAGCTGGTAAAAGTGTTTCAGAGCTGGTAAAAGTGTTTCAGAGCTGGTAAAAGTGTTTCAGAGCTGGTAAAAGTGTTTCAGAGCTGGTAAAAGTTTTTTAGTGCTGGTAAAAGTGTTTCAGAGCTGGTAAAAGTGTTTCAGAGCTGGTAAAAGTGTTTCAGTGCTGGTAAAAGTGTTTCAGAGCTGGTAAAAGTGTTTCAGAGCTGGTAAAAGTGTTTCAGAGCTGGTAAAAGTGTTTCAGAGCTGGTAAAAGTGTTTCAGAGCTGGTAAAAGTGTTTCAGAGCTGGTAAAAGTTTTTTAGTGCTGGTAAAAGTGTTTCAGTGCTGGTAAAAGTGTTTCAGTGCTGGTAAAAGTGTTTCAGTGCTGGTAAAAGTGTTTCAGTGCTGGTAAAAGTGTTTCAGAGCTGGTAAAAGTGTTTCAGAGCTGGTAAAAGTGTTTCAGAGCTGGTAAAAGTGTTTCAGAGCTGGTAAAAGTGTTTCAGAGCTGGTAAAAGTGTTTCAGAGCTGGTAAAAGTTTTTTAGTGCTGGTAAAAGTGTTTCAGTGCTGGTAAAAGTGTTTCAGTGCTGGTAAAAGTGTTTCAGAGCTGGTAAAAGTGTTTCAGAGCTGGTAAAAGTTTTTTAGTGCTGGTAAAAGTGTTTCAGTGCTGGTAAAAGTGTTTCAGTGCTGGTAAAAGTGTTTCAGTGCTGGTAAAAGTGTTTCAGTGCTGGTAAAAGTGTTTCAGAGCTGGTAAAAGTGTTTCAGAGCTGGTAAAAGTGTTTCAGAGCTGGTAAAAGTGTTTCAGAGCTGGTAAAAGTGTTTCAGAGCTGGTAAAAGTGTTTCAGAGCTGGTAAAAGTTTTTTAGTGCTGGTAAAAGTGTTTCAGTGCTGGTAAAAGTGTTTCAGTGCTGGTAAAAGTGTTTCAGAGCTGGTAAAAGTGTTTCAGAGCTGGTAAAAGTGTTTCAGAGCTGGTAAAAGTGTTTCAGAGCTGGTAAAAGTGTTTCAGAGCTGGTAAAAGTGTTTCAGAGCTGGTAAAAGTGTTTCAGAGCTGGTAAAAGTGTTTCAGTGCTGGTAAAAGTGTTTCAGAGCTGGTAAAAGTGTTTCAGTGCTGGTAAAAGTGTTTCAGTGCTGGTAAAAGTGTTTCAGTGCTGGTAAAAGTGTTTCAGTGCTGGTAAAAGTGTTTCAGTGCTGGTAAAAGTGTTTCAGAGCTGGTAAAAGTGTTTCAGAGCTGGTAAAAGTGTTTCAGAGCTGGTAAAAGTGTTTCAGAGCTGGTAAAAGTGTTTCAGAGCTGGTAAAAGTTTTTTAGTGCTGGTAAAAGTGTTTCAGTGCTGGTAAAAGTGTTTCAGTGCTGGTAAAAGTGTTTCAGAGCTGGTAAAAGTGTTTCAGAGCTGGTAAAAGTTTTTTAGTGCTGGTAAAAGTGTTTCAGTGCTGGTAAAAGTGTTTCAGTGCTGGTAAAAGTGTTTCAGTGCTGGTAAAAGTGTTTCAGTGCTGGTAAAAGTGTTTCAGAGCTGGTAAAAGTGTTTCAGAGCTGGTAAAAGTGTTTCAGTGCTGGTAAAAGTGTTTCAGAGCTGGTAAAAGTGTTTCAGAGCTGGTAAAAGTGTTTCAGAGCTGGTAAAAGTTTTTTAGTGCTGGTAAAAGTGTTTCAGTGCTGGTAAAAGTGTTTCAGTGCTGGTAAAAGTGTTTCAGAGCTGGTAAAAGTGTTTCAGAGCTGGTAAAAGTGTTTCAGAGCTGGTAAAAGTTTTTTAGTGCTGGTAAAAGTGTTTCAGTGCTGGTAAAAGTGTTTCAGTGCTGGTAAAAGTGTTTCAGAGCTGGTAAAAGTGTTTCGCATCCTATAAATTTGTTTTAATTTTTGTAAATTAGTTTTTCTGAAATTTGATTTTTTTTTGTCCATGTAAAATATTTGCTTTCTAAGGTAATTTTGTTTTCTTGAATGTAATTATTTTTTCGTATGTAAATTTGTTTTATTTTTTGTAATTTTGTTTTCTGACATGTTAATTTGTTTGCACTTCAGGGCCACCGTACTTTCCAGCTTTATGCAAGTCAACAATTCTTGAAGTAGGTCTTTTGAGAGCTCTTTTATATGAGGCATGATTCACATCAAGCAATGCTTTTTAAAAACAGCAAACTCAAAACAGGTCAGGGGAGCTTTAACCAACACATCCAATCTCCAATTAGCTCTTAAAGTCATTAGCCTCGGGGTTCACGTACTGCTCTGCTGGTGTGCTGCTGTTAGCTTGCTCTACTCTTCAGCTTCTACACTTCTCTCTGTTTTCTTCTCTTTTACTCTCTTCACACTTACTTATCCATTTTAGTCTGCTTCCTCTTTGCTCTACACACCTATTAATCCACTCTCAGTCTACTTTTATAGACTTTTTCCTCAGGTTTGCTGGATTAGCTGTTTGCTGCTGCAGTTTGTTTGTGTAAGTTTCTAATTTCAGCTGAAACAAGGTGAGTGCTTTTTTTCTCCATGGCTTCTGCTCAGGTTTACACCTGTTTAGAGTGTGGCATGTATAGCTTAGATCCCTTATCCACCGATACTGGTAACAATAGTGGTATTTGTACTAAGTGTGAGATAGTTAGCACCTTGGTGGATAAGGTGAATAAGTTAGAGCTGCACGTCCGGGGTTTAATAAGGGATAGACAGCAGGATTCACTGTTAGCAGCCCCGGGTGTCTCAGGGAGAGTTAGTACCCCCTCGACTCCGGCCTTAGAGCCCTCACAGCGGGGCGAATGGGTAACGTCTCGGCGGCATAGTCGAAAGGCTAAGGCTAATGCTACCGCAAAGGCCACAGCCAGCCCACCTAAACACCACGCTCCCCCAGTTCACGTGTCAAACAGGTTTGCCCCGCTCAGTGAAGCACCAACTGAGGAGCCTGTTAAAGGTACTCTGGTGATAGGAGACTCTATCGTCCGACACGTGAAATTAGCTACTCCTTTAGGGGCACCAGCGGCAACAGTTACTTGTTTACCGGGAGCCAGACTAACGTACTTTTTCTAAATTCATTAGTTAGCAATCAGAAACACTATGATAATTTTACTTCTTTTGAGCTTCTTTACACCAGTATAATTAATCCAGTTACAAAAAAGAATGCATTTTCTTTAATTAACATCTACAGACCACCAGGGCCCTATTTAGAATTTTTAAAAGAATTTAGTGATCTTGTCACAGACTTAGCAGTAAGTAATGATAAAGTGATTATAGTTGGAGACTTCAACATTCATTTCGAAAAGTTGGATGATCCATTAAAAAAGGCATTCACATCGATTTTAGACTCAGTTGGTATTATTCAAAATATAACAGGACCTACTCATTACTGTAATCATACTCTGGATTTAGTTTTGACCCTGGGTGTGAGCATAGATAACCCGAATATTCGTTCTCAAACCTCCGCAATTTCAGATCATTACCTTATTTCATTTAAATTACATCTTAGTCATAATATACGTACATCCCCTAGCTACTCTGTAACTATATACTCTATAACTAGATAAACTAACCAAAAGTTAGTGTTATTTCCAATTGAATTAAAAACCAGGCAGGGACTGAACCTCAGATCCCAGCCATTCACACCAGCAACGATTTTATGGACTTTTTGGAAAATTGAAAACATTCGGGATAAAATTAAACAGATAAATATTACATCCTCTCTGTCATCTGGTGTGGCTGATCTAGAACAAAACCCTGTTACTGAAGTTAGGTTGGGTCTTTAACCCACTTCCACAGCTAGAACTAGAGAAAATTATCTTGATGCAGTCCCCACAAAATTACTAAAACAGGTACTACCAGATATACAGTGCTGGCCAAAAGTATTGGCACCCCTGAATTTCTGTCAGATAATGCTCAATTTCTCCCAGAAAATGAGTGCAATTACAAATGATTTGATATTAAAATGTTCATTTAATTTGTCTTCAATGGAAAACCACAAAATAATTCTCAAAAAGTCAAATTGGATATAATTCCACACCAAACATAAAAAGGGGATGGACACAAGTAATGGCACCCTTTGAAAAATCATGTGATGCTTCTCTAATTTGTGTAATTAACAGCACCTGTTACTTACCTGTAGCACATAACAGGTGGTGGCAATAACTAAACCACACTTGCAGCCAGTTAAAATGGATTGAAGTGGACTCAACCTCTGTCCTGTGTCCTTGTGTGTACCACATCAAGCATGGAGAAAAGAAAGAAGACCAAAGAACTGTCTGAGGACTTGAGAAGCAAAATTGTGAGGCAGCATGGACAACCTCAATGCTACAAGTCCATTTTCAAAGACCTGAATGTTCCTGTGTCTACCGTGTGCAGTGTCTTTAAGAAGTTTAAAGCCCATGGCACTGTGGCTAACCTCCCTAGATGTGGACGGAAAAAAAAATTTATGAGAGATTTCAATGAAAGATGTGCGAATGGTGGATAAAGAACCTCGACTAACATCCAAACAAGTTCAAGCTGCCCTGCAGTCCGAGGTACAACAGTGTCAACCCGTACTATCCGCCGGCGTCTGAATGAAAAGGGACTCTATGGTAGAATACCCAGAAGGGACCCCACTTTTGACCCAGAGACATAAAAAAGCCAGACTGGAGCCAAAACTTACCTGAGAAAGCCAAAAACGTTTTGGAAGAATGTTCTCTGATCAGATGAGACAAAAGTAGAGCTTTTTGGGAAAAGGCATCAATATAGAGTTTACAGGGAAAAAACGAGGCCTTTAAAGAAAAGAACACGGTCACTACAGTCAAACATGGCGGAGGTTCCCTGGTGTTTTGGGGTTGCTTTGCTGCCTCTGGCACTGGACTGACCGTGTGCATGGCATTATGAAGTCTGAAGATAATGCATAATGTAGGGCCCAGTGTGAGAAAGCTGGGTCTCCCTCAGAGGTCATGGGTCTTCCAGCAGGACAATGACCCCAAAACACACTTCAAAAAGCACTAGAAAATGGTTTGAGAGAAAGCACTGGAGACTTCTAAAGTGGCCAGCAATGAGTCCAGACCTGAATCCCATAGAACACCTGTGGAGAGATCTCAAAATGGCAGTTTGGAGAAGCACTTTTCAAATCTCATGGTCCTAGAGCAGTTTGCCAAAGAAGAATGGTCTAAAATTCCAGCAGAGCATTGTAAGAAATGGAAGCGGTTGTTTGCAGTTATTTTGTCTAAAGGTTGTGCTACCAAGCATTAGGCTGAGGGTGCCAATACTTTTGTCTGCCCCATTTTTGGAGTTTTGTGTAAAATGATAATTGATTTGACTTTTTTTATTCTCTTTTGTGTTTTTTTTTCATTGCAAGCAAAATAAATGAAGATATTAATACCAAAACATTTGTGGTTGCAATCATTATCTGGAAGAAATTGAGTATTATCTGACAGAATTGCAGGGGTGCCAATACTTTTGGCCAGCACTGTAATTTAACCGCTGTTAATGATAGTAAACTCATCGCTCACCCTGGGCCATATACCCAAAGCCTTTAAAACAGCTGTACAGGTGCTGGTCAACGAATTAGAATAATTTGAAATAGTGCAATCATGAAATTCTTTGAATGCATTTTTTGTGCAGAAAGCAAATCAGGTGTTCACCGCACCTGTCCTACTCGTTAGACTAATCACAGAACTCGTTACCTGGAAAAAAAATTTGCTCAGCTAAGCTTTCCAAAAGGCCAATTTAGGCCATTTAACTGTGACACTGTTGTTTTATTGAATTAGAATAATGGAGAAACCGTTTCATTGAATTAGAATAATTTTTATTATAATTACAATCATCACTTTCTCAGTATTTTGTGGCTGCCCCCTTGGCTTGTATGACTGCCTGAAGTCTCCGCGGCATCGATTTGACCAGCTTGTCGTAAGTTTCCGCACTCACAGCTTCCCAGGCAGTGGCGATGTTCTGCTTCAGTTGGTCCAGCGTAGTAGGCTTTCTGTCGCGAATTTTCCGCTTGACGATGGCCCAAAGGTTTTCAATGACATTGAGGTCAGGCGAGTTGGCCGGTCATGCCAAAACTTCAAGCTGTTTTTTAGTGAACCAATCTTTGGTCGACTTTGCCGCATGAGCCGGTGCAAGATCCTGTTGAAATATGAAGTCTTCTTCGCCGAACTGTTCCTCAACAGTCGGAATCAGGAACGTTTCCAGAACATCTTGATATACGGCAGCATTGACAGTCTTCTTGAGGAAGCAGAGTTTCCCTACACCTTGAGCGGACATGCATCCCCAGACCATAACGCTCTGGGAAAACTTGACGGATCTTTTCACGCACTCGTGGTTGTAGGTTTCGCCACCATGACGCCAGACACGAGGACCTTGGTCACCGAAGGAGATGCAGAAGCGTGATTCGTCACTGAAGACCACTTTCTGCCAGTCTTAAGCAGTCCACTCACCGTGTTCTTTGGCCCACTTCAGCCGTTTCTCCATTTGTTTCTTGTTCAGCATCGGTTTTACTGCTGGAACGCCAGATTTGAGGCCGAGTTCGCGCAGACGACGGTAAGTGGTTGATCTGGAGACGTCAGCGCCGGTCTGCTTGTTCCACAAGTCGGTGAGCTCGGAAGTGGACTTGAACCGGTTGCTGACTGCAATCTTTCTCAGCTGCTTGTTGTCGCGAGCAGAAGTTTTTCGGACGCCGGAACACTTGGTGCGCTTGCTGCAGTTTTTCTTGAGAGCTTTGCAGACGGAAGACTGGCTGATGCCGAGCTGCTCAGCAATTTTAGTTTGGGTCAAGCCTTGTTGGCGAAGGGCTTGAATTTGAGCCACTATTCCGGTTGAGAGGTCGCGCTGCTTACCCATGATTGATTTTACAACTTAGAAATTCTACTCAACCCTGACTTTATACTGCACAGTGAACACTCTTCACAGAAAACAAAAATTCGAGCATTTATTCTAATTCAATGAAACGGTTTCTCCATTATTCTAATTCAATAAAACAACAGTGTCACAGTTAAATGGCCTAAATGGGCCTTTTGGAAAGCTCAGCTGAGCAAATTTTTTTCCAGTTCTGTGATTAGTCTAACGAGTAGGACAGGTGCGGTGAACACCTGATTTGCTTTCTGCACAAAAAATGCATTCAAAGAATTTCATGATTGCACTATTTCAAATTATTCTAATTCGTTGACCAGCACTTGTAATTAAACCTCTGATCAAGAAACCAAATCTTGATCCTACTGTACTGTCTAACTATAGACCTATTTCAAACTTACCGTTTATTTCTAAGATTTTAGAAAAAGCTGTAGCCCAACAACTTTGCTCAGAAATCTATGAAAAATTTCAATCTGGATTTAGGCCTCATCACAGCACTGAGACAGCTTTAGTTAAAATAACAAACGATCTACTTACAGCTGCCGACCAAGGCTGTGCTTCCCTACTCGTACTTCTGGATCTGAGCGCAGCCTTTGATACAATAGATCATACTATCCTTTTAGAAAGATTAGAGAACATGGTCTGTGTAACTGGAACTGCATTATCATGGTTTAAATCATACTTAACCGATCGCTATCAGTTTGTGAGGTTAAATGATATGTCTTCCAGTTATACTAAGGTAAGATATGGAGTTCCACAAGGCTCTATATTAGGACCATTATTATTTACATTATAAATGCTCCCACTGGGCAAAGTTATTAGAAAACATGACGTAAATTTCCATTGTTATGTTACCTTCTGCCTCTCTCTCTTTAGTTAGGCTGTTTTATTCAGTTCTGCCGGAGTCATTAGATAATCACACTCTGATAATGTTTTATATTCTTCTTTTATATAAATCCAGTTAAAACTAATTCCATCTCTCGCCTTCCTCCGAGTTACTGACTGCCCTCCTGTCTGACCCGATACCGATGTTGGACCCTCAGGCTCTCGCGTCTCCTGTCCGGCCAGACTGATGGAAGTTTCTGAAGTCAGCTCTTCTCCACCACCACCACAGATCAGCTGCTCATCATCCATCTTACTCTCCACTACAGATTACATCCAAGCTTACATCAACTTACATCAAATTTAAAATCTGTTTGATCAGTGGTAGGATGGTCCCCCCTTTAATGTGAGTCTTGGTCCTCCCAGTGTTTCTTCCTCCTCCTGCAGCTCTGAGGGAGTTTTTCACTGGGGGTTCTGTATTCTGTATTTTCTATGTTTAATGTTTTGCCTGATTCTTTGTCCTGTAATCATGTTTCTGTAAAGCTGCTTTGTGCCAACACCTGTTGTAAAAAGCCCTATACAAATAAATTTAATTTGATTTTGATTGGATTTTTCCCCCCTCACTGTGAATTTTGACATGTTGTGTTCAATAAAAGCATGCAAGCATATCATTTTTTGTGTGGTTTTAGTTTAAGCAGACTGTGTTTGACTATTGTGTAACTTATATAAAGATCAGAACACATTTAATCACCAACTTATGCAGAAATCTAAGTAATCCCAAAGGGTTCACAAACTTTTTCTTGCAACTATATATATTAGTTCCTGTCCCATGTCTATTAGCATGTCAGTGTATGTGCTTACGACTAATACTCATTGTCTGTCTCTGTGCTAAACAGGTCTAAGCTGGCAGGATAAGATTGTGCAGCTGAGGGGGAAGATGGTGGAGAGGAAGGTCTCCTGGTTCGTGGTGACCGCCCTGGATGAGATCGCATGTGCGTAATAGTAAGCTGTGTATCTGTGTTTGTTTCTGGACCAGTCCATGGGGTGATGTGATATTACAGAGAGGTCTCCAGCCCTCATTCTGGAGAGCTTCCTTCTTTGAGGTTTCAAGGGAACCTCACAACAAAATCTATTAGTTTTAAATAATTTAATCATTCTAGTTAATGTGCCAAAAATAATTTAAACAAATTATTACAAAAAGAACATGTTAACGATCAATAGGAAAAAGGAAAAATGTTGCAAATTCAAAACAAAACATACATACTACTGCTACTGTAGCCTTATATTTGCGTCTACTTATTATTGTTTTTTTTTTTTTTTGTAAAAATCTCCTTCCCAATTTTGCCTAAAGCTTGTAGGGAACAGGAAAGAAGCATGGTGTAAAAGTCTTTCCGTATCAGTACATAGGCCTCGTCAGGGTCTCTGGGTGCACTGTGTGATGATCTGTGAAGATAAAGGTTTAGGTGAACACATTTTGAGAGAACAGCAGTGCTTGCTCTGCTCCCACAGCGTTGATAGACTGAGGGTTCGGCATTAGCGAGCCGAGAGGTCTCCTGCCCTCTTTCTGGAGAGCTTCCGTCTTTAAGGTTTCAAGGCAAGGTAGCCCTTGCATGCGTGCTTGACATCTTTCTCACAGTGTCTGCAGATCCTTAAAAAGTCCTTAAACATATTAATAAAGTCCTTATAGGCAAGTCTGTTAACTTATCACCTATCTTTGCAATGTGAATGGACAGTTATTTCCAGTATTGACCAGCCTCCTGTCTGTTTAAATGGGGAGAAACCAAAATACTGGAAAATAAGTTTAGATTACCTTTTTAAAAACATGTTTAAATCCTTACTGTGCTCCATATCACAGGGCGGGGTGAATTCACATATAGCATGTTGACCCTCTTCTGCTTCCAGCATAAGCAGCAAGCTGATTGGCTCATTTGTTAGATTTAATTAAAAAACTTTGTTAATTAAATTAACATAAAAAGCCTACACTGCAAAAGAAAAGGGAAGAAGCCTGGTGTAAAACTCTTCACTTATCAGTACATAGGCCTCGTCATGGTCTCATCACTGTGTGATGATCTGTGAAGATAAAGGCTAAGGTCAGCACAGCACATCCTGAGAGAACAGCAGTGCTTGCTCTGCACCCACAGCCTTGATGCACTGAGGGTTTGGCAGCTGTCTGTAGCTGGGGGAGGGTTGCCTGGTCTGGTTTAGATTGTATTGGGATAAATCTCTTGTCGATGGAAATCCCCCTTTCACGGCCAACATGTGCTGGCAGGGACTGTGCACCCCACAGAAACCTCCAGCCCACTTCAGTCCTGAGTCCTTAGCAGGACTTAGCCAAGTAATGATCTACTAGTAAAGGAGAGAAGTGAGTGACATCATCAGATCATCAGGGTTGATGGATAACAAGCAAGCAAGCGTGTGTGTGGGTGTGTGTGTGAGGGGAGGTAAGTATTGTGGTAAGATCACGACTCACCTCTTAGGCCCCTCTTGTTTGGAATATTAGTTGAAATTAAAAGACTCTTATAGCAAATTGCCTGTGTGTTGATGTTGTTAATTGTCTGACATTGTGTTTTTGATTTTCTAGTGGGCTAAATTAAGGTGTGTGTGTGTGTGTGTGTGTGAGAGAGAGAGAGAGAGAGAGAGAGAGAGAGAGAGAGAAATACATTGTGAAGACCTACAGTATTACATATACTTTCATATGTCATCTGCTCTAAGAGATATTCTGATAATAAAATAATAAAATCCTATTTTTTTCACAGGGCTTTTTAACCTGCGTGGCTCAGATATAGAGTACAACCCTGTGTTCTTCGCCTACGCCATCATCGGGATCAATGGCATATGGTAATATCATAACGTGATTACTTCAGAAACACCCTCATTACATCTAATTAACACCTACTAAATTATACAGTACGTAGTAGAATTTGTGTATGTATTGGTGCTGTTAGTGCGATTCATCTGAAAAATGTAACTCTTGACGTTACCAAGTTTGGCCTGACCTTCTTGCCATAATTCTCTTTTTTATTTGTGTGGCGATGTATTATCAGTTTTATTTTGTAACGTAAATGTAGGGGTGAAAATCACACGGCATTTCACAATAAAATATTATTAATATCGTATTAACAGTGATTCTGCAAATTACAGAAATGATATATTATTGGTGTCAGTTTCACAGATTTTACTTTAGTGGTACAGCACAAAAAATGTGTCCCATAAGGTTTTTAACATTTATTTTTAATTATTATTTAAACAACGGTATCAGAACTTATCATTTTAGCACAAAATAAAGAAGCACTAACTGGCCATGTAAATGACTTCTATTTAAATAGGCATCTTTTATTAAACAAACAACCTAAAAATTGTCACACAACAACAATTCTGTGATTAATCGTAATTAGGAGTGTGATAAGATTTTATGCAGAGCGAGCGGCTGTGAACACACTCAACAGACGGGCTTGGGTGATATGAGTGTGAACGCAGCATGAGCATTCTCAGAGTCTATAGTGAACGAGTGGAGAAACAACGCAACATTCCCTTTTTAATAAATCACTGATGTTTTCCACCCGATTCTGATCCTTTGGAAAGGACGTGATTGGCTCCGATTTCTGATCACATGATCGGATCGGACATCCCCAATGGCAAAACTGATATTTTGTCCCAACCCTTTAAACGGGTAAAAATATGGGTTACATATCGCTGTTTCTCTTGGGTGCCACAAATTTATTTCTTTTTCACATTATTGAAGGTGGAAGAAGCCGCTACACTAGTGCTTATTTTCTTCATTAAAGCTTTCTTGCATTTGAAGCTTAAGCTCTTAAACTTTTACTCATTTCATTAAAAGCATCAGAGATATTATAATAAAAAAAGTTGCCAAGCAACTACACAATTATTTTGTCTCCCTTGCAAAATACAGGGACGTTCCAGCATTTTCTTTTTTTATTCATAATGAATCAGTTTTGTCACTCTAAACACACCTTTTCTTTCTTTTTAAAGGTCTCCTTCTGCCAAAATCCACTTTTTCTTGTTCTTTGTGAAATACAATAGGTGTCTCTGAGTTGTTTATGATGCTGCACATGAAACTTTTCTTCAACCTCTATTGTCTGCAGTAGCTAGTAAAAGAGAATATTCATAAATAAGAGTCGATCAGGAAAAGCACCGTGTCTACATCAACCTGTGAATTATAGTATTCATGGCCCCGCCCTCCTTGGCTCACGATCGCCCGCGGGCAGAGCTGATGACAGGCAGGCAGCCGGCACATGGCATTCATTTGTACTAGAGTCCACAACTATACATTTTAAAATGAATGAAAAAAATAATAAAAAAAAATAGAATGAGACGTTTTAGACTAAGCTTGTAATGATGGGTACTTAAATGCAAATACAATCAGTATTAATTGCAATTGATTGTAGACTTCTGTTGTGATTAATCCAAGGATTTTTTTTTTTATCGATTGTCACCACTAGTGTGTATATAGTACAGTTTAGTTATGGGGAAACGCTTAAACCACAAGTTAATGTCAGGTTAATACATGATTTACCATGACAAATTCCTGGCAGTATCCTAGCCGTACTGTACAGCTCTTGTTTCGCCAATGTAAGGCTAATCACATATTTTCTGAACTTGAAGCTTGTTTTTATTTCAGGTAAAATCTAAGCTGAACTCAGTTTTTCTGTTTCAGTTACTGAAAGTCGTTGATAGTCTTATGATCAGTTCTTTGCTGCAGGTTGTTTTTGGAGGAGACGCGCGTGATGGACCCTGTGCTGCGGGAGCATCTGGAGCTGGATGGTCCCAGTAAGCCAGAGCTGAAGGTGCAGTGTTTACCATACGAATCTGTGTACAAGGAGCTGCAGGCAATCTGTGCCTCGCTCGGCCCCAAAGAGAAGGTGTGGATCAGCGACAAGGCCAGCTGTGCCCTCACCCAGGCGATTCCCAAGGTGAGTGAGGGACAGAGAGCAGCCTGTAACTGCAGAAACTGTAAAGACGTTCCTCTGGTGACGCTTTCATTAAGGTCTGATCAGAGAAAACAGGAGTCTTTTGTAGACAAACAGGGTTTTTGTTTTACCTTTCGATCAATCCTACAAGCAGTTTCACTGACACAGGGTTTATTTGCTTTAACCTCTTTTTATAGTCTTTGTCAGTGATGATAATTTTAGTGTTTGTTTTAAAGTTTTCTGCAGCAGCTTATAGGAGCCCATGACTGCTGATAACTTGGACAAGGTTTGGAGAGTCAAAATTTGAAGTTGGTATCACATGGACTTTCCTAATAATTACTGAATACATCCCAGTCCTAACAAGCCATTTTAGACCTGAGAACTTCTCCTAATGCTCCTATAATGATCCTCTAAACTTTAACATATTGCTTCTGCTCTTTATTTCACTCTAAGGTGGTAGAAAGCAATCTCATTTTGTAGATCTGTAAAGCTGTGTTTTAAAATATCAATTCATATAAACCTGAAATAAATTCAAATATTTTAAAATTAGCCTATTTTGGACAAAAGCTAAATTGTAATATAAATGTTAATGCAAATGTTTTGTATTTATTATTCATGTAAACACTAATATTATTCATTTTTAAAAGTATTATTAATTGTAGGTTGAGTGTTCATTGAAAATCTTTTTTCATGTTAAAGCAAAACCACAAAAGGAACTGATATCAATATGAATTCAGGAAGTTCTTCTACTTCGAAAGATGAGAAAGGTGTAATTTTCATCATAGGTATGCTTCAACTGTAGGAGACAAAAGGAGAAATAAAATCCAGGCAATCACTTTGTAGGATTTTTAAAGAATTTGTTATGGTGAAAAATAAGTATTTGGTCACCCACAAAAAAGCAAGATTTCTGCCTGTCACAGACCTGTTATTTCTTCTTTAAGCTTTTCTTTTCAGTTATTTTCTTTCCTCCAGGTGTTACCTGAATTACCTGGCACCTGTTTGATCCTGTTATCTGTATAAAAGACCTGTTCACATTCTAAAACAGTTACACTCCAAACTCTACCATGAGCAAGACCAACGAGCTGTGGAAGGACACCAGGAAGAAGATTGTAGACCTGCACCAGGCTGGAAAGAGTGAATCTAAAATAGGCAGCAGGTTGATCTGAATAAATCAACTGATAGCTATTGGATGATCAAGAGGATTAGGAGAACATTATGTGGTCAGAGTGAATCAAAATAGAACTTTTTGTTAAAAACTCAACTCGTCATGTTTGGAGGAAGAAAAATGCTCCCAAGCAAACCTGATGAAAACGTGTAAACCTGGTGAAGATGTAGAGAAAGAGTTTGCCAACAAAGGTTATGTTACCAAGTATTGAGTTGAACTTTTGATATTGACCAAATATTTATTTTCCACCAGAACTTATAAATGAAATCTTCAAAAATTCTACGATGTGATTTCCTATATATTTTTTTCTCATTTTGTCTCTCACAGTTGACGTGTACCTATGATCATGACAATTACAGATCTCTTTCATCTTTCTAAGTAGGAGAATCCGTGGCTGACTGAATACTTTTTTGCCCCACTGTACCTAACCAATGACTTTGTCTGGAAGTTTTGTATGTCACTGTATTTGTTCTGGTTCATTTAACTGACCCCACAGCAGTGGGCTTGAATCCTTGGATAAGTGCTTGTGAGGATTATATTTATTCACACGCTGGACAATATTTATAGCACACGCTGACCAGCTTATTCTATTCTCCAGCTTCATTTTAGAGATTTAATGGAATTTTATAGAATAAAATGCTGAAAGTTTTGGTCCAGGGATAAGAACTGGCAGTGTTTATATATATATATATATATATATATAATTTGTTATCTTGTTTCAGATTCACAGGTCTCCAATCCCGTACACACCTTTGTGCCTGGCAAAAGCAGTGAAGAACCCGACCGAAATACAGGGCATGAAGATGGCACATGTGAGTACAAGACTGGGTGATCTGTACCGTGCCCCATGGCATCTCTAAAAGCCGGTTCATTTGACTAGTATGATCACATGGTTTAGTTTGCCTGAGAGAGTTACACATCTGTGAAGCTGAACAAGATTAAACAAATCATATTTTCTTATTTTTGAGCAATACAAGTTTACATGATGAAATAAGATCTATTAAAGAGTTTATTCCTTATTTTGCTCACTGGGGGTTCTGTATTCTGTATTTTCTATGTTTAATGTTTTTCCTGATTCTTTGTCCTGTGATCATGTTTCTGTAAAGCTGCTTTGTGAAAACATATATACAAATATATTTGATTTGATTTGACTTAAAATACTTGAATTTTTCCAATAATCAACAGTGCGCCTTATAATCTGGTGCGCCTTATTTATGAATTTTATGTAAAGCCACTCTGCTGAAGTACAGCGTAATGTGAGTCTTTTTATTATTTATTATTATTATTATTTCTAAGATTAGCTTTACAGGTCTCACCACCCAGCGGCTAGACCTGCTGAATTAGAAGGAAAACATGGCGACACCCTGCTGCTTAAAACACATCTTATAATCTGGTGCACCTTATAGTGCAACAATATGGAAGTAGAAAGTCTGGAAAGTAAGGATTTGATTGCATTCAGCAACAAGAGCCCTGTTGGATGATCACCACCTCACCTCATCTCTAACTCCCCAGCTTGTTCCATCATTTTACAGAACACAGTTCCACTGCTCCACAGCTCAATGCTGGGGGGCTTTATACCACTTTACTAGCCTCTGGTGCTAGACACTGTGCCAGAAAGTTCTATTCTATTAGCGATTCTATGCTACAGTCTCTTTGTTTGAGAGTATTTGCACATTTGCATTAGAAATAGGTGCAGTTTAAAGTAACTGAATGCATTCTTTAGAAGAGGTATTAACAAGCATTTGGATGTGAACTGTATTTATTGACTCACTTTTATTTTACTGTAACACTATTTCAGATTAAAGATGCAGTGGCACTCTGTGAGCTGTTCGCCTGGCTGGAGAAAGAGGTATTTCATACAGCTTTGTAAAACCTTCCTAGCTTTTTGTTTACTTGTTTTCTATTAAGGATTTAGTTGTGTTTGTAATTGTGTAAGCTCTTTGTTTAAATAAAATATTTGTCTGAAAACCACAAAAGTACTTTATATGATTTGGATCAAATTATCATACCAAACAATGAGTGACTTATGAGAGTCTTATTTTAGTGGATCCTCTGTTCTTCTGTTGTGATAGAAGGACAAAGCAAGTAAATTGTAGGTTTAAGTTTTCTATTTGCACAAATTTAAATTTTACAGTGGCATTAAAAAATATTCATACCCTTTGACCCTTTTCACATGTTGTTATTGAGATTTTAAGTGATAGACCAACACAAAGTAGCACATAATTGTGAAGTGGGATGAAAAGGATTGAGTTTTTGAATTAAATAAAAATCGGAAAACTTTGACGTTAATATTAATATTAGTAGAGCCAATTTTGCCGCAAACTGCCGCAAGTCTTTTGGGTTATGTATCTACCAGCTTTGTGCATCTAGAGACTTTTGCCCACTCTACAAAACAGCTGAAGATCAGTCCGGTTGGATGGAGAGCTTTGGTCTGTGAACAGCAGTTTTCATGTCTCTCCACAGAAGATCAATGGGATTAATGTCAGAACTTTGTGTGGAACATTCTAACTCGGGCTGTCAGCGTTAAAGCGGGCTGTTAACTTGGCATCATTTTTTTTTAACACAAGTTTATTAAGGCACCAAGATAAATATCCACTATAAAATTAAATGTCCACTATAAAAATCACGTCTGAAGAAAAACGATGCGATTGTTTGCAGTTAATCACAGAATTTTGTTGTGATTAATCGGATTAAATTTTTTTAATCGATTGACACCACTAATTCTAACACATGAATATACTTTGATCTAAACCGATGGTTCTCAAACTTTATAGAACATGTTCCACCAATGACCAAACTAAATCTAATGTACCACCTACAACACATGTACCACACACATGCGTAAACACAGTAAGATAGAGGAGTAAATCCTCACATATACATGTCATATCTTTGCTGGTTGTTCTTCACCTGTTTTTATCTCTTTAATATTGTCTGAATTTCAGCTAAAAAATGAGAGCTTTAGGAGGCTGGGATAGTAATGTTCGCTGGGCTAATTTAGCCATAGCATCTGTTTGTTTACCAAAACGTTTTCCTGCCTTGCTTTGTGTAAATTTAAAATACATGTGATTGGAGTAGCACTGCTGAGGGAAATGTATTACTGAAATAGTGAATTCAGGATTACAATTGCACTTCTAAAGTAAAATTAAAATTAAAATAGTGCTGCTGAAGTAAATGTATTGTGCTTTGTTGGTGTTTTTGAATTGTAGTTGTGAAATTTCTTTTTCTTTTACAATTAAAACAAAGTACATTTTGGCTGTTTATTTGATTCTATGTTAAATAAAGTGGCAAAATGTATGAAAGTCTCCCTTAATTTAAATCTAAGCATAAATAAATAAACAATTATGATGATGATTTGATAATATAATAAATCAGTATATCGCTTTTGCAGCTCAAGATGTACACAAACTAGGGCTGTGTGATATATTGTAAAAAAAAAACATGATATTTCAAAATATAACACAATATATTTATTGTAATATTTGACATTCATTGGAACCAAGAAAATGAGAGTGGCTCACTCCCCAGACCCACTGCCAGACCAAACTCTAGACACTACATAAAAGTATAAATAAATGATTTATTGACCAAAGATTCAAAATAACAAACAAAACATCATTACCAGCAAAATCTTAAACACTTGCTGCACAACATCCAGTTAAACAGCACTAATTACACTCTTTTTAATGAAATGACATTAAAAGATGGCATTTGATATTAATACATTTTATTCCAGTACAATAAATATAAGGTACAGGCCAAAAGTTTGGACACACCTTTTCATTCAATGCGTTTTCTTTATTTTCAGGATTATTTACATTGTAGATTCTCACTGAAGCATCAATCTGCCGCTGCACTCCATCACTCTCCTCCTCGGTCACACAGCCCTTCCACAGGCTGGAGGTGTGTTTGGGGTCGTTGTCCTGTTAAAAAATTAATGATCGACCAAATAAACACAAACCAGATGGGATGGCATGTTGCTGCAGGATGCTGTGGTAGAGATGCTGGTTCAGTGTGTCTTCGATTTCGAATAAATCCCCAACAGAAAAACACCCCACACCATCACAGCTCCTCCTCCACCATGCTTCACAGTGGGTGGAATCCATCCGTTTACCTTTCCTGCGTCTCACAAACACACGGCGGTCGGAACCAAAGATCTCAAATTTGGAGTCATCAGACCAAAGCACAGATTTTCTCTGGTCTGATGTCCATTCCTTGTGTTTCTTGGCCCAAACAGATCTCTTCTGCTGGTTGTCTCTCTTTAGCAGTGGTTTCCTAGCAGCTATTTGATCATGAAAGCCTGATTTGCGCGTCTCCTCTAAACAGTTGTTCTAGAGCTGGGTCTGCTGCTAGAACTCTGTATGGCATTTAAGTGCTCTCTGATCTGAGCTGCTGTTAACTTGTGATTTCTGAGGCTGGTGACTCAGATGAACTTGTCCTGAGAAGCAGGGGTGACTCTTGGTCTTCCTTTCCTGGGTCGGTTCTCATGTGTGCCAGTTTCGTTGTAGCACTTGACGGTTTTTGCGACTCCACTTGGGGACACATTTAAAGTTTTTGCAAATATCCGGACCGACTGACCTTCATTTCTTAAAGTAATGATGGGCACTCGTTTTTCTTTAGTTATCTGATTGGTTCTTGCTATAATATGAATTTTAACAGTCGTCCAATAGGGCTGTCGGCTGTGTAGTAACCTGACTTCTGCACAACACAACTGATGGTCCCAACCCCATTTATAAAGCAAGTGATTCCACTAACTAACCTGATAAGGCACACCTAAAATAACAATTTCAGGTGGCCACCTCTTGAAGCTCATTGAGAGAATGATGCCAAGAGTGTGTAAAGCAGTAATCAGAGCAAAGAGTGAATATTTTGAAGAAACTAGAATATAAAACATGTTTTTAGTTATTTCCCCTTTTTTGTTAAGTACATAAAACTCCACCTGTGTTCATTTATAGTTTTGCTGCTTCAGTGAGAATCTACAATGTAAATAGTCATAAAATAAAGAAAACGCATTAAAAAAGAGAAGGTGTATCCAAACTTTTGACCTGTACTGTATATATATATTTTTTTATTGTGCTACAGATTCCAAAAGGCACAGTTACAGAGATATCAGCCGCAGATAAAGCTGAAGAATTCCGCAGGTAAGTTTATCAAAACGTATAAAACAACAGTGTTTTTGTGTTGCAGTGTTAAATGTTAGTTCAGCGAGGATACTAATAATATGAGAATGCCATGGTTCGGAGTTGGTGGTTAGGAGTTGGTGGTTAGGAGTTGGTGGTTAGGAGTTGGTGGTTAGGAGTTGGTGGTTAGGAGTTGGTGGTTAGGAGTTGGTGGTTAGGAGTTGGTGGTTAGGAGTTGGTGGTTAGGAGTTGGTGGTTAGGAGTTGGTGGTTAGGAGTTGGTGGTTAGGAGTTGGTGGTTAGGAGTTGGTGGTTTGGAGTTGGTGGTTAGGAGTTGGTGGTTAGGAGTTGGTGGTTAGGAGTTGGTGGTTTGGAGTTGGTGGTTAGGAGTTGGTGGTTAGGAGTTGGTGGTTAGGAGTTGGTGGTTAGGAGTTGGTGGTTTGGAGTTGGTGGTTAGGAGTTGGTGGTTAGGAGTTGGTGGTTAGGAGTTGGTGGTTAGGAGTTGGTGGTTAGGAGTTGGTGGTTAGGAGTTGGTGGTTTGGAGTTGGTGGTTAGGAGTTGGTGGTTTGGAGTTGGTGGTTTGGAGTTGGTGGTTTGGAGTTGGTGGTTTGGAGTTGGTGGTTAGGAGTTGGTGGTTAGGAGTTGGTGGTTAGGAGTTGGTGGTTAGGAGTTGGTGGTTAGGAGTTGGTGGTTAGGAGTTGGTGGTTAGGAGTTGGTGGTTAGGAGTTGGTGGTTTGGAGTTGGTGGTTAGGAGTTGGTGGTTAGGAGTTGGTGGTTAGGAGTTGGTGGTTAGGAGTTGGTGGTTAGGAGTTGGTGGTTTGGAGTTGGTGGTTTGGAGTTGGTGGTTTGGAGTTGGTGGTTTGGAGTTGGTGGTTTGGAGTTGGTGGTTTGGAGTTGATGGTTTGGAGTTGGTGGTTTGGAGTTGGTGGTTTGGAGTTGGTGCTTAGGAGTTGGTGCTTAGGAGTTGGTGCTTAGGAGTTGGTGCTTAGGAGTTGGTGCTTAGGAGTTGGTGCTTAGGAGTTGGTGGTTTGGAGTTGGTGGTTTGGAGTTGGTGGTTTGGAGTTGGTGGTTTGGAGTTGGTGGTTTGGAGTTGGTGGTTAGGAGTTGGTGCTTAGGAGTTGGTGCTTAGGAGTTGGTGGTTAGGAGTTGGTGGTTAGGAGTTGGTGGTTAGGAGTTGGTGGTTAGGAGTTGGTGGTTAGGAGTTGGTGGTTAGGAGTTGGTGGTTAGGAGTTGGTGGTTAGGAGTTGGTGGTTAGGAGTTGGTGCTTAGGAGTTGGTGCTTAGGAGTTGGTGGTTTGGAGTTGGTGGTTTGGAGTTGGTGGTTTGGAGTTGGTGGTTTGGAGTTGGTGGTTTGGAGTTGGTGGTTTGGAGTTGGTGGTTTGGAGTTGGTGGTTTGGAGTTGGTGGTTTGGAGTTGGTGGTTTGGAGTTGGTGGTTTGGAGTTGGTGGTTAGGAGTTGGTGGTTAGGAGTTGGTGGTTAGGAGTTGGTGGTTAGGAGTTGGTGGTTAGGAGTTGGTGGTTAGGAGTTGGTGGTTAGGAGTTGGTGGTTAGGAGTTGGTGGTTAGGAGTTGGTGGTTTGGAGTTGGTGGTTAGGAGTTGGTGGTTTGGAGTTCGTGCTTAGGAGTTCATGGTTTGCCACAACAGGAAGAAAAATTTATGTTGTACGTTACAAATTTCTACAAGTTTCTATTTGTTTCATTTAGTGTTCTCTTTTTCCCCTCTTCAGTCAACAGAAAGACTTTGTTGGCCTGAGTTTTCCCACCATCTCCAGTGTGGGACCAAATGGGTCAATCATTCACTACCGGTTGGTGCACTCTATTCTATTTTAATCAAAGTCTATCTAAATCTAGGCCTTATTAACTTTAATACAGTCCTGTGGAAGCACAGCATTAGTTATATAATCATTTTTTCTACTAATCTAACTGGCATCTTCTATTGTTGCACTGATGGTGTTTAACTCTTCCTTGTTTTAGGCCACTTCCTGAGACCAACAGGAACCTGTCTCTTACTGAGGTTTACCTGATTGATTCTGGAGCACAGTTCCTGTAGGTACAAAGCACTTTACACCACCAGAATAGCTAGATTTTTAATAGATATAGGGATGTCTAATAACAAAAAAAATAAACAATAGTAAACAGTCAGATATTTATCTCAGCAGTGCTACTGATGTTACAAGTGCAAAGAGAACGACTGTCAGTACTTTGGTAATCAAACAAATGCCAAATGTTTGGAAAGAGGTAAACTGTGAACTGATACAAAACGTGATAAGTGATGCTGAACACTTTATTTTTATGAGTATAGATGGACTTAAACCCACTGTTTAGCATCTCTTTGCCGAATGCCTGCTGACTTTTCCTTATTTCATTACTTCAATACACATAGGGGTGGTGAGCAGTCAGTCAATCAATCAATCAATTAATTACATTTGCGTAGTCCAATACAAATACAATACAATAAAGTCGCCTCTACCAATCTTTTTCTGGCAAACGTAGGCAGACAAGATTTATTTGGATAAAGGAATTCCAGTCTCTGCACTTAATAACTAAATTATTTATATGAGTTTTAAATTAGAGTTTTTTTATCCAGCCAGATGCCAAGATACTTATACTCTGTGACTCGCTCAGTGTTGGATCCTGTCAGGGTTCTAAAAAATATATATATTTTCAAAGCGCTATAAACTTTTTACTATATAATACACTCTGTATTGTATGGAGGCACAGTTACTGTGTGTGTATCATTGCATGACTAATTTAAATATTTGTATTTGCTGAAGTCATATCTATATATAGTACAATATGTTAATAAAGGTGTTATCGGGACCAGTCCTGTGCAAACTAAAATCTAAAGCAGGTTTCATGACTGATAAACATTATTTGTGATACAGGTGAACACATTACTTTTCTGCTATTGCTTTACTTGCTCACTGCAGTGTGCCAGCAGACAGACAGTTGTTTCCAGCAATTCAGTTTCTATTGAATACTTTGTAGTGTTTGTGCTGCTGACTTCTGCCATAACACTGTTTTGTTGTTTTAGGGATGGAACCACAGATGTGACGCGTACAGTTCATTTCGGAACACCCTCAGATTACGAGAAGGTAAGTCTAAACTACTGTCCTACTGACTCACTAAAAGCTTGCATATATCAGGATTTCCATTTAGTCTTTATGTGGTTTAAGATTGGGCATTAATTTGTTTTAAAATGGCAATACAAAATAAATGCCAAAAACGATACATGAAAATATAGATATTTTTTTAAGTTTCTTCCAACTTAACAAACTTACTAGCTAGAATACTGATTTAAGACACTACTGTGGGCATTTGAAAGTGTAAGTTTTAACAATTATATTCAGGTAAAAGTTTAGACACACCTTCTCCACACTATAAAGGAACACAGGCGGTCCTGATGAGAACCAGTTTCCTCATTACATTTTTGATGGTCTTTGGGACTACACCTGAGGATATATTCAAAGTTCTTGAAATGACCTTCATTTCTTAAAGTATTTTTCTTTACTTAGTTGAGCAGTTCTTGTCATAATATGGATTAGAATATTACTATTCTAGATTACTATTTCTATATATGAATGACATAATATCATTGTATACCTGTAACTCTACCTCTTCACTACTTTACTTTAACTGATGCTCTCAAACACTTTATTAAGAGACAAGAAATTCAAGTAATGAACTCTTAACAAGTTCAGCACAGCTGTTAACTGAAAGCCATTTTAGGTGACTCTACCTGATAAAGGTGCTACTTTGAAGAACCTAAAATATAAAAACTACAGTGCCTTGCAAAAGTATTCGGCCACCTTGAAGTTTTCAACCTTTTGCCACATTTCAGGCTTAATACATAAAGATATGAAATTGTATTTTTTTGTGAACAATAAGCAACAAGTGGGACACAATCGTGAAGTGAAACGAAATTTATTGGATATTTTAAATTTATTTTTATAAATAAAAAACAGTGAGGTTTGATGGAGAGCGTTGGTTTGTGAACAGCAGGTTTCAGCTCTTTCCACAGATTCTCAATTGGATTCAGGTCTGAACTTTGACTTGGCCTTTCAAACACCTGGATACGTTTATTTGTGAACCGTTTCACTGTAGATTTTGCTTTATGTTTTGGATCATTGTCTTGTTGGAAGATAAATCTCCGTCCCCGTCTCAGGTCCTTTACAGACTCCAACAGGTTTTCTTCCAGAATGCTCCTGTATTTGGCTCCATCCATCTTCCCACCAATTTTAACCATCTTCCCTGTCCCTGCTGAAGAAAGGCAGGCCCAAACCATGATGCTGCCACCACCATGTTTAACAGTGAGGATGGTCTGTTCAGGGTGATGAGCTGTTTTGCTTTTACGCCAAACATAATGTTTTGCATTGTGGACAAAATGTTCGATTTTTATTTGACCAGAGCACCTTCTTCCACATGTTTAGTGAGTCTCCCAGGTGGCTTGTGGCAAACTTTAAACAAGAGTTTTTATGGATATCTTTGAGAAATTGTTTTCCTATTGACAGAGTCTCCCATCTCAGCTGTAGATCTCAGAGTGATCATGGGCCTTTTGGCTGCATGTCTGATCAGTCTTCTCCTTGTTTGAGCTGAAAGTTTAGAGGGACGGCCGGGTCTTGGTAGATTTGCAGTGGTCTGATACTCCTTCCATTTCAGTATGATCGCTTGAACGGCGCTCCTTGAGATTTTTAAAGCTTGGGAAATCTTTTTGTATCCAAATCTGGCTTTAAACTTCTCCACCACAGTATCTCGGACCTGCCTGGTGTGTTTCTTGGTCTTCATGATGCTCTCTTCATTTTAAACAGAACTCTGAGACTCTGATCACAGAGCAGGAGCATTTATACAGAGGCTTGATTACACACAGGTGGATTCTATTTATCATCATCGGTCATTTAGATCCACATTGGATTATTCAGAAATCCTCACTGAACTTCTGGAGTAAGTTTGCTGCTCTGAAAGTAAGGGTGCAGAATAATATTGCACGCCCCACTTTTCAGTTTTTTATTTCTAAAAAAAGTTTAAAACATCCAAAACATTTTGTTTCACTTCACGATTGTGTCCCACTTCTTGTTGATTCTTTCATTTGTTGTTGTAGTTGATTTCTTTCTTTCATATCTTTATGTTTGAAGCCTGAAATGTGGCAAAAGGTTGAAAGGTTCAGAATACTTTTGCAAGGCACTGTATTCTGGTTTGTTTAACAGTATTTTATTTACTAAATAATTCCATACTCTTTACAGTTTGGATGACTTTTTTTTATTAATCATCAATGCATAAAAAAAATTTAATAATAAAAAAAAAACACTCATTTTCAGGTTTGCCTAAACTTTTGTCTGCTACTGTAAATAGAACTGCAGTTTGTTTGTACAGTTCCAATAGTTGTTTGTACAATGTTTATTGTATTATATTATATTATATTTATTTAAAATAATGGTGTGACAGAACATACAGGACTCGCTAGCTTACTGTAAAATCTATACATTTAATATTGGTGGTTTTTTTTTTGTCATTTTGCTATGACAGATTGGTCTTAATGTTTTTTTTTTTGTTAACTTTTTATTTACGATGAGGGGGAGAAGGTGATTACCACAATAGAGAAAAAAACTGTTAAAGGGATTAAAAAATAATACATTACGTAAGATTCCTGAAAGACTAATAACTGAAGACCAGTTTTGTCTGATGCTTCCTGAAATCTAGCACATTTTTCATGAATAGCAATGTGTAGTACATTCCACATTCACATAACGGAAGAGCAGGATTAAACTGAGCTTTGAGAATTGTCTTTTTTGCTGCTGTTAGATCAGCGAGTAGAAGTCTGTGATGAGGAAGCTGGAGCTGCAGTATAGAGTCATCACTGAGAAGAAAGAGTGTTGGGGAAGGAGAACCAGGAAGCTTTAAACCAGAACTTGTGCATTACTGTGGTTTTTGATTATTTGCATAGAGAGAACAGTAAGGATGGCTTAATGTTTTTTTTATTGAGTGGTATAAGAAGGTCTTAGATTTAATTTCTTCATACCAACTGATACCTTGTATATTTATGACACTGTACCTGGAGTGTAACTGTAGTGAATCAGGAAGCGGTCATCGGTGTTCTTCACGCTGTTCTCCCTGTACGGTGTGTTGAGGGTAGTGCAGCCTAACTGGTTTAGTTTCTGCTTTTTTCTGTTCTGCTTCTCAGGAATGTTTCACTTACGTCCTGAAGGGTCACATCGCCGTGAGCGCTGCAGTTTTCCCCAACGGAACCAAAGGTACCTTTTATAATCAAAACAGTCCTGTCTTGTAAATAGTTCAGATTAATTGTAGTGCAGCACATACACTCATATGCTGAAAGTCCAGTGTGCTACTGGTGCAACTACTTTTGAGACTTTCAGCATGGCCTGATAAAGGGTGCAGGTGAATGGGACATTCCATTCCAGTTTTTCATTTCAAATCCCTTGATTCACAGTGTCACATGAGAACCAGGAGTATTATCACCCACAGTGGACAGACAGTATGTGGTAATGATGATGAACTATAGGGGGGCTGTTCTGTCCCATGAAAATTGGCATGTGAGTGTAAAGGGCGTGGACAATATACAGTAGCAGTTAAATCAATCTTTTTTTTTCATTCGGGGAAAAAAATTGAGGGAGACCCTTATTAACAATGTTGCCGAGCGTTTACAGTTTCAAAGGGATTGAAAACATTTAATAAAAAATTTGAAACAACAACAATAATAAAATAGTAAAAAATAATAAATAAAAGAAATACTATTTTTAAATCAACATTTAATATATATGAATAAAATATATGTGTAAAAATAGAAAATTCTAACAGACCTTAAAAACAAATTTACACATAAAAAGTAATGAATTTATAATATATGAAATATATAAACAAAATATAAAACAAAAAATAAAAAAAGTAATAATAAATAAAAACAAATAAAAAATAAAATGTTAAGAAAAAGATAAATTAATTGGTGGTGTTTAGAAACTAAAAGTTTAAAATGATTCAGTGACACCAGTGAGCTGAGCTTCAACGTTTCCTGTAGTGAATTCCAGCTCACTAGTGCTGCTCTGTAGCTAAAAGCAGATTTTCCCAGTTCACTAAAAACTCTTGAACATTCTGACAGGTGATCCAGCCACTGGAGCGAGTCTGATAATTACCGTTATTAAATTAGATTAAAGCTGATATATAAGCTGCTACATGGCCAGAGAGTGATTTATAAATAAAAAAAATAGCCATTGAGATTCTCTTCATGCAGCTAGTGAGGACCAACCAACTCTATCGTATAGTGAGCAGTGGTGAGTAGTGAGCAGTGAGCAGTGGAGAGTAGTGAGTAGTGGTGAGTAGTGTCCAGTGGTGAGTAGTGAGCAGTGAGCAGTGGAGAGTAGTGAGTAGTGGTGAGTAGTGTGCAGTGGTGAGTAGTGAGCAGTGAGCAGTGGAGAGTAGTGAGTAGTGGTGAGTAGTGTGCAGTGGTGAGTAGTGAGCAGTGAGCAGTGGAGAGTAGTGAGTAGTGGTGAGTAGTGTCCAGTGGTGAGTAGTGAGCAGTGAGCAGTGGAGAGTAGTGAGTAGTGGAGAGTAGTGAGTAGTGGTGAGTAGTGTCCAGTGGTGAGTAGTGAGTAGTGAGCAGTGGTGAGTAGTGTGCAGTGGTGAGTAGTGAGCAGTGTTGAGCAGTGGAGAGTAGTGAGTAGTGGAGAGTAGTGAGTAGTGGTGAGTAGTGTCCAGTGGTGAGTAGTGAGTAGTGAGCAGTGGTGAGTAGTGAGCAGTGGTGAGTAGTGAGCAGTGGTGAGCAGTGGTGAGTAGTGAGCAGTGGTGAGTAGTGAGCAGTGGTGAGTAGTTAGTAGTGAGCAGTGGTGAGTAGTGAGCAGTGGTGAGTAGTGAGCAGTGGTGAGTAGTGAGCAGTGAGCAGTGGTGAGTAGTGAGCAGTGGTGAGTAGTGAGCAGTGGTGAGTAGTGAGCAGTGGTGAGTAGTGAGCAGTGGTGAGTAGTGAGTGGTGAGCAGTGGTGAGTGGTGAGCAGTGGTGAGTAGTGAGTAGTGAGCAGTGGTGAGTAGTGAGTAGTGAGCAGTGGTGAGTAGTGAGCAGTGGTGAGTGGTGAGTAGTGAGCAGTGGTGAGTCGTGAGCAGTGGTGAGTAGTGAGTAGTGAGCAGTGGTGAGTAGTGAGCAGTGGTGAGTGGTGAGCAGTGGTGAGTAGTGAGCAGTGGTGAGTGGTGAGTAGTGAGCAGTGGTGAGTCGTGAGCAGTGGTGAGTCGTGAGTGGTGAGCAGTGGTGAGTAGTGAGCAGTGGTGAGTAGTGAGTAGTGAGCAGTGGTGAGTAGTGAGTAGTGAGCAGTGGTGAGTAGTGAGCAGTGGTGAGTAGTGAGCAGTGGTGAGTAGTGAGCAGTGGTGAGCAGTGGTGAGTAGTGAGCAGTGGTGAGTGGTGAGTAGTGAGCAGTGGTGAGTCGTGAGCAGTGGTGAGTAGTGAGTAGTGAGCAGTGGTGAGTAGTGAGTAGTGAGCAGTGGTGAGTAGTGAGTAGTGAGCAGTGGTGAGTGGTGAGTAGTGAGCAGTGGTGAGTCGTGAGCAGTGGTGAGTAGTGAGTAGTGAGCAGTGGTGAGTAGTGAGCAGTGGTGAGTGGTGAGCAGTGGTGAGTGGTGAGTAGTGAGCAGTGGTGAGTAGTGAGCAGTGGTGAGTCGTGTAAGGATCACCAGTAATAAATCTCAGAGCAGAATGGTGGATTGAGTCTAATGGCGGATGCTTTTTTATAAATCACATCACCATAATCCAGCACTGCTATAGTATGGTTCCTCCACTATTCCTTTTCTAGCGGCACAGGTAAACAGGATTTATTTAAAGGAATCCCAGCTTTTGTCTGCACTTAATGGCGAGTTTGTTAATATGAGATTTAAAAAGGAGTTTTTCATGGAGCCAGATACCGAGATATTTATAATTACTGACTTGTTCGATGCTGGTTCCTGTCAGAGAAGTAATCGTTATGGAATTTAAAACACTATTTGAAAATCTAGAAAACAGCATGAATTTGGTTTATATTATAATTATAAATGTCACAGATGAAATACATGTATATAAAATTTAAATTTCAGATAAATTACAGCGTAAGCCAAGCAGGCCTGTAAAGTTTTTATTCATTGTAACCTCCTCAAACGTGTGTAACCTGTCCTGTGTTCTGACTGTGCTCATGTTTCTATTTGGTCTAGTGTTACGTCTCCATTAAATTGAATTGCACGCCATTACATAAACGTTTCAGCTATCGACTATTCCTTCACAATTTATCACCGTATATGTCTGGAGTCTATCCAGAGCCAATTTAGAGGTAATCTGACAAAGACTCAAAATTTCACATATTTTAATATGGCTGACTTCCTGTTGGGCGAAGCTAATACATGCCAATTGGTAATATGTGCGACATCGTAATATCTATGCTTCTACCAAAATATCTACCGAGAATATTGGAGAAATTTTGAGACAGCTACAGCTAATTTATTAGCCTAAACCAAATAGTTGGGGCAGAGGAGTCCTCTAGCTACACATCAGAAAAACGATACAATTTTTAAAAATCATTTAAAGGCATTATTGAATCTGCCAATTTTCAAAATGTCAAGCTTTTTTTAGACGACATACAAAATAGGTGGCACTAGAGACCATGAAACATGATAATAAAACATGATCAACAGTATCAAAGGCTTTTTGAGATCAATAATGGGGCCATGTATAGATCATTTAAAACCAGTGTGGTTGCAGAGATGGTCTTTCTCTAAATCCAGATTGATAGTTATACAGGATAGAGTTTTCATAAAGAAAAGACTTGAGCTGGTTATACACTATGGATTCTAAAATTTTGGATAAACAAGATAATTTGGTCTGTAATTATTTAAATCTGCCGCATCTCCTCCTTTATTCAGAGGAATAACATGAGCTGTTTTCCAGATACTGGGAATTCTGCAAGAGAAAATGGAATGAAAAAAAAATAACATGTTCTAAAATAAACTGTGGTTGCGAGACACAGAAAGTAGGGGTCCAGATCGTCCTTACCTATTGATATCCGAGGATTAATAGAAGAAAGGGCGTTAGGTGGGGAAGCAGTAATGATAGGCTGATTCATGGGCAGGTTTTTAAATATCTGACCAGCTGCAGTAAAGTGTACATTAAAAGCTTGGCAGAGTTCCTGCTGGTGAGAGATCAAAATATTATTACCTAGAATGTTACATTTGTTGGATTTTTTTTCTGAAGAAGTTTACTGCTTTCTAGAAATCTTGTGGATTAGAGGAGCTAGTAATTTGGTTGAGGAAATAATCTGATTTGGCTTTTCTAATTGCAGAGGTGCATGTTTCTCAGATGTCTGAATGTAAGCCATGTGTACAGCCTGTGCGTCTGGCAATTGACCAGGCTTTATTCCTTGACTGTAAACCAGGGGCTAGATCTGTCTCTTATTTGCAGTTTTTTTGTAAGGAGAATTTTTGTTTTCCACTGAAAGGAATGATTTCCTGAAATGTTCTAGTGCAACATTCACATCTGTACGGTCAAAAGTTTAGTGAATTTTGCTCACTGCTAAGTCAGAATAAAAAGCTTGTACATTACATAAAATAAAAAATAACCACCATCAGAGAGCCTGTTTTTGTCTTTGAACTGTTTCTAATGCACCAGATCTTACAGTGATCACTAAACCCATGTTCAAAAATTCTAGAGGCAATAACTTCTGTTCTATTAGAAAAAAATCAGTCAATTGAGAGGATGAGATTGCCTCAAACGTATTTTAAATGATTGGATGCATTAGAAAACCAGTTCAGATTAAAATTCCCATAGGACCAGCATTTCTGAAGATGTATAGTGTGATAAAAGCTCTGCTAACTCATCTGTTGCAGAGAATGGAGCAGAAGGAGGCCTGAAAATCCCTATTATAATATAGGTGATACCTTTAGAGCTAAAAACTCAAAACACTTTTCTTTAGAAATGGCCTTTAATATCTCAACTGTATTAGTTTTTATAAATCCAGCTACTCCACCTCCTCTTGATTTTCTGTCCATTTTGTACTATAAGACATTTTCTAGAGCTACATCAGCGTCACTTACATGCTGCCTGAGCCAGGTTTCTGTCAGGATTAAAATATCGGGATCAGCCTGAGCACTTAAAATTTTCAATTGGTCCATTTTGTCTTTTTAAAGTACTCTTTTGATATTTAAATGCACATTTTTATGTTTAAAACTGTTTGTGCACACCTTCTCATTCTGTTTTTTTATTTCCTAATTTCATTTATTTTCTACATTGTAGATTAATATTAAAGTCATGAAAACAATTAAAGGAGAATTCTGGTGTAAATGTGACTTTGTAAAATTGACTGGGTGTAATGAAACAGGATAAAAAGTACATCACTTTCGTCATTTTGTGCTTTTTGCCCAACACTCTGTACAACGGCTGTATCGGGGCCTATTTTTCCCCGATAAATCACCTTTTTTTCCTCCTAGGGGAAACCGTGTAAAAATCGGGTGCAAATTGGTAGTGTTGTGATTATTATCGGTGTATTAAACACCTTTCTCAGTGTAAATAAATGCACTGGGCGCCAGCTGCTACACCTGGAAGCAGGCTGTAGTGTGTATATATACGTATATGTACAGTCTATGAATATATGTCTGTCATCATCAGTACAGTAATGGCGGCACCCGGAGCTACAAAGAAGCGATGTGTAAATAATGTTTTTTTTTTATATATATATACGCTTCTTGTGCACTTTTTAAGTTATTAATGCATCAAATTAAATGTCAGGGCTCTACCAAGGAGATACTTTGAGCCTGAATAACGGTGTAAAAATAGATTTATCAGGGCAAAAAGCATAAGATTACTATATCTCAGAAAGCTGTAAGAAAAGGGGTGGTGGGCTGTTTAGCAAAGGTATTAATTTTAAAAGGTATAAATTTTGGAATTTGTTTCTTTTCAGTTTTACTCTAAATTCACATGCCTGAGGCAAATGAAGTCGGAGCAAGAAGCTACATCCTGACTCTTTTTGCCTTGTTTGTGGATAGAGTTTGGGTGATGTTTAGTTTGGGTTCCAACACCTTAACAGGAACAGAACAGAAAGGAATAGAGAACAGTTATACAATATATGAAATGTCAGCGCTATGGACATCAATTTCATAGTTTAATTAAACTGTCACTATTAACTTCATTTAATAGTGTTTGTGACTGTGTGTGTAGGTCACTTGCTAGACTCGTTTGCACGCGCTGCTCTCTGGGATTCTGGGCTGGATTACCTGCACGGTACGGGCCACGGTGTGGGCTGCTTCCTCAACGTACACGAAGGACCCTGTGGCATCAGCTACAAAACCTTCGCTGATGAACCGCTGGAGGCTGGGATGATACTCAGTGATGGTACACACTTACACGCACACATATACACACAATAATTCTTCCATTTAAAACCATTTTTACAGTAACATTAACCAACCTGGAATAAAAAGCTCATCATTACCAAAAATAGCCATTAGCTGTTTAAGCGACTATTTTTGTCAAAGGAAATGGTAATATGGCTAATGGTGAATGGAAGCTAATTGCTACCAATAGGCATAATGTTATCTGAAGTTCACAGTGGATGCTAGCAACTTCACTAAAACTTTGGAGCCCATGACCCTTCACCCTGTTATCCAGCTGTCCTTTATCTAGTAGGTATTGACAACTGCATACTGGCAACACCTAACAAGACCTGCCTGATGTTTTAGAGATGTTCTGACCCAGTCCAGTCGTTAAGCCATCACAATCGTTTTTTTTTTTTGTTTATATTCTTACATCTCTACATTTTCCTGTAATTTTATTCACTGCTTAAAACATCCACCCTGTAACAGGAGCCACTGGACTTTGGGTGACATGAGTGATAGGTAGTTTCTCTCACCAGGTGGCGCTGTTGCATCTCTTTAATTTATTACACTAAATTATGATGTCATGATTATGATTTTTTTCCTTTAGAGCCTGGATACTATGAGGACGGTTCTTTTGGCATTCGGCTGGAAAACGTTGTTCTGGTTGTTCCCACAAAACCTAAGGTAAGAACTGATGGAATGTCATTATATATGTTTTTAGCCTGGAATGTGGTTGGTCCCATTAGAGCATTTGCTTTTCTTTTTGGTTTTCCGTTTGAACTGTGTGTTTTCTTCTCTCTGGAGAGTTTTCTCTTTTTGTCCTACCTTCTTTAACTTTTTTCTGACTGTTAAGAATCACTGTATTGCTGTATCCACTGTGAGCGGCGGGGGGTTTGGCAGGCTCTCTATCTCCTGCTAATGGCTTCAGGTGTGTTCCTGCTGCAGGAGCGACAGTGGAAGACGTGCTGTTAGCAGTGAGTGAAGCTGTAGGTCCTGAACAGATTTATTCAGCTTCCTGAATGAATAAAGCTGTGGTTGTCTTTCTGAAGGAGGAGCGTTTAGTTAATCAGCGTTACATCAGAGTTACTATCTCTAATGTCCCGCCCTTTATTCCTAATGAGCTAATTAAGAAGGAACTTGTCTGGTTTGGGAAGATTGCGAGGGAGATTAACCCGATTCCACTCGGCTGTAAGAACACAGCACTAAAACACGTCATGTCTTTTAGGAGGAGTGTGTTTATGTTTCTCAACAGTCCAGATGAAACGCTGGAGGTCTCTTTCCGTGTAGCTCACGGGGAGAGCGGGTACATGGTTTAAGCTAGCACCCTGATAATTTATGGTGTTTTGAATGCGGTGATATTGGACACAAGCGCTTCGTGTGTCATCTACTGCGGACGGACACAGTGACACCGCGGAGGGGGAAGTGTCTCAGGGCCCAGGTGAAGGTACATCCTTATCTCTGGAGCTGCAGCATGGAGTAAAGGTGAGTGAGCGTTTGGTGGGGAAGAAGATGCAGAAGAGAGGGCGGGCTGGTCAGGGTGCAGCTGCCCTCAATGTGCAGGATAGTGGGGAAGCATGTAGTTTTTGGAACAATGGTGAGCTGGCTAGGCCCAGTGGTGAAATGGCTGGGGCCAGTGATGTGAGAAATAGGGTTAGTAAGGCTAAGATTCTACCTACATGTTTTTCTGATCATCATTTAGTTATTGTTGATATTTTAACTGTTTTAATACTCCTAGTAATTGTATGTGGTGTTTTAAAAGGGAGCTTCTGCAGGACAAATGGTTTTGTGAGAATGTTAAGGTGTTTTGGGCTGAATGAGCAAAAGAGTGATTTTGATAATCTCATGCAGTGGTGGAAAATCAGGTTGTTTTGCCAGAGTTTCACATCCTGCTCCACAGCTAATCTGAGGGCAGCTGTTTATGCGTTAGAGCAGCATATCGTAATGATTCAGGCTGTAGTGCTAAAATATTACCAAAAAGCTCTCAACGTGCTGTTCTCACCCTTCTGGCAAAAAAGGGTGATCTCTGCTTATTAAAGAACTGCCGACCTGTATCACTGCTTTGCACAGACTATAAGATCTTATCACGCTGTATTGATAATAGACTGAAAGATGTTTTGGAGACACTTGTACATGTTGACCAATCATACTGTATACCAATGAGGTCAGTTTACGATTATTTGTTTCTTATTAGAGATATGTTGGATTTTGCGAAGGTGTCTGGTAGAGCTGGGCACAGAGTGAGCAACTGTCACATCTTCCAACTGTGTACCAGGTTCTGTATGCTCTACAAGATTTTTTGCATATTCATGAGAAAAGATCATCTCATTTTATAGAACACTGGCACTTATTTAAAAGCTTTGTTTTGCAATTCAAGCCCAATGGGAAAGTATTTACTTAAGAGCATATTAAATTGTTCTTGTTTTCTATTTTCTACTTTGTAAGTTTTATCAGAAAAGGCACCATTTTATTTCTTTCTATTTGTTTTTTGAGGGTGTGTTTATTTATTTATTTATTAAGTTTGAGGGTGCATTGTGTCAGTACCTAAACTATGTTGGAGAAAGCTTTTTAAAAGTTACTTGATGTTCTCACTGTTTACAATTTTTTTTTTGCTGGTTTCTGGTTGCACTTTAACCACAAAGGGAACATTTTAAGTGAAAACAAATTAAATAAGAACTAGTTTTTAACCAGTTCTTTATCATCTTTAGTTTGATTTTTAGTAGGGGGAAAAAAAACGAAAACCAGCTCTAGTGTCTGGTTCTGAATTTGGTCTTCTCTCACTCGACCAAGAAAAGGCTTTTGATCTTGTTGACCATAATTATCTGTTCACCACTGTAAGAGCTTTTGGTTTTGGGGAGGGTTTTTATCCTGGATAAAGCTATTGTACACTGATGCAACATGTATGATTAAGGTAGGAGGGGGGTCTTAGTATTCCAGTCCCAGTCAGTAGGGGGATTAGGCACGGTTGCCCATTGTCAGGACAACTTTATTCTATTGCAGTTGAGCCTTTTGTTTCTCTGCTGAGAAAGTAGTTACATATCGGAGCCAGTCAGATTGTGCTATCTGCTTATGCGGATGATATTTCAGTTGTGATATATAATAATGCTGATGTTTCTTTTTTACAAGAGTCCTTAAAAGTTTATGAGGGAGCTTCCTCAGCAAGACCGTGTGCAAGTTCACCGTGTTGAATCCACCAGAGGAACTGGTCGATAGTATCCAAAAGGCTTTAGTAGACTTTTTTTGGAGTGGTCAGCACTGGCTCCGAGCTGCAGTGCTGTTTCTTCCTGTGCAGGAAGGAGGACAAGGACTTATGGATATCCGTTCCAGGGTTGCTGTCTTACGCTTGCAAGCAGTGAAAAGTGGATGGATGTGGCCTGCGCTCTTCTACGAGTAGCTGGTCACATGGGTCTGGATAGACATCTCTTCTCCCTTTCTTTTAATACAGTGGATTTTGGAGGACTGACTTTGCAGGCATGGCAGCTTTTTCATTTGCAAGACAGATCAAGACAGCTCCCTCTATGTGGCTTTTTCAGGAACCTTTGTTTTTAAACCCTTTTCTCCCAACAATGTCACGGGTGTCCGGAGTGCTGAGGAACAGATTTTTGGAGCAGAGTCCGTCACCTGAGAAGGGGCTCAGCGTGGATAACCGCGGATCAGTTGGTGGGAATGGTTGGTGTGAGGTCTGTGCGTCTTGTGTCTCAGGTGCTGGACTTTCTGAGATCTGACCTGTCTGTCTCTGAATTAGATTTCTTAGAGGCTATGGCCGTGGAGGCGTGTCAGGATGGACCGGCCAGTTTTCCAGAGTTCTGGGAAGATCCTTTCTTTGGAGGTGGCGCTTCTCGGGAACTTCATTGAATTGAGTAAAAATCACTGTATTTTGCATGTACTAAAATGCTTAATTTTCGCTCTTTAAAGGATTTGAACAACAATAAATGGACTGGGGTTATTGGGACAGGTGCGTCCCCAAAAGGTAGCTGGCGGTCTGTATATAAAAGGCCCATTGAAAAAAGGCAGGGTGATCTTCAGTGGAGGATTATACATGAGTGTTTAGCCACAAACAGGCACGCTTCAGCTCGGGATGGGTGTCCATTTTGTGGGGTTTCTGAGACGCTGTTTCATGTGTTTCCTCAGTGCTCACGCTTAGGCCAGATTCTACAGTTAGTTAAGACTTGGGGTCTAGCAGTTTTAGGGTGTTTTGATGAAGCTTTATTTATTTATGGACCGAAGGGAGAAGGTAACTCTCTTATTTTTTTGTATGGAGCAGCAAAAAGGGCTATCTGGTGCAGCAGAAAGAATAAGATGAAGGGATGTGGGGGACCTGACCCTCTTTTGATGGTGAGGGGTTTTGTTTTAAGACGATTGTTGATGGAACATGCTTACTACAGCCTTACTGGTAATGTGGACAGTTTATTTGCTATGTGGGGGCTTGGGGGGGCATATCTGTGAACCTGATGAGGGGGGGGGGGGGGGGGGTAATTTGTAGATGTTTTGTTTGTTTTTTGCTTTGGTTATTGTTTTAGTTTTTTTTGTGTTCTAAAGTAAGTGTTAAATAAATGGTGTTTTTAAACGTCAACATCTCTCTCTCTCTCTCTTTCTCTCTCTCTTTCTCTCTCTTTCTCTTTCTCTCTTTCTCTCTCTCTCTTTCTCTCTCTCTCTCTCTCTTTCTCTCTCTCTTTCTCTCTTTCTCTCTCTTTCTCTTTCTCTCTCTCTTTCTCTCTCTTTCTCTTTCTCTCTTTCAAATTCAAATTCAAATTCAAATGGCTTTATTGGCATGAATTGTAAACAACAACTGTTGCCAAAGCAAACAATTCAACAAATACAAAAATAATAATCAAATTATGACAAAATTGAAGGATAATAAATAAATTACAATATGTGAGAAAAAAATAATAATAATAATAATAATTATAATAAGAAATAAATGTACATATAGTTTATGCAATAATATATATATAATTATATAAGCAGGGTTGTTTAGTGTAGGGTGGGGCTCTGGTTTCTCAGGGTGTGGCAGTTGTGTACATATTTAGCAGATAATCCAGCACATTCTGGAATCTCTCCTAAATACAGTCTGATCAGATCTTCCTCTGTTATTAATCTCTGTGTGAGTGATGGGATGGTGGATGTGATGTTCTGTAGGAACTGCAGTCTGAGCTGGGTGTATTTAGAGCAGGAGGAGAGGAAGTGCTGCTCGGTTTCTACCTGCCCGGAGCTGC